>NC_140939.1:89983698-90273698 GCF_014529385.1 Adiantum capillus-veneris | reverse complement strand
GGTGAGCTCTCTAGCTCGTGCACTTCTCTTTGAGCTCCTTTTAGCATTTTCCTTTCATTGCTAGCACTTGGCACATATTATTTTTGGAAACAATTGCATGATACACCTCTTGGTTCTTTGTCCGCCCAACTCGGCCGCCCTTGCACTTGCCCTAATCGGCCTTTGAACTCCCTCTCTCTTTCTCTCTCTTTCTTCACCTCTTGCTCCACTACCCTTGTGGCAGGCGGGACTTCCCCTTTGAAGTGGCCCTTGAGGGCGCCTTAGAAATTCCTCTCTTACTGCTGCGGGACCCCTCCCCTAAGTGATCAATAGCGACATCGCTATTGGGGGGGGGGGGGGGGGGGGGGGGGGGGGGGGGTTGCCTTCAAAAGATTGGGCCCTTAGCGGGTGCGGGATCCAGCCCTTGCGGACTTCCATGCCATGTCATTACTGTCAAGTTGGCCACCACCGCTAGCGCGCCATCAATGCAGGGCACGAATGCCCTCACCATTCAAAACCTCCGCCTGGACGGCAACGCCGCCGCACGAGGCACCACGAGGAGCACCCCAGTGGGCACGCCATAGCCGAAACTCAAGGAGCTCCCACTCTCCTCATACAACCTAAATGGGCTCACGTTGCGGCTCTTATAGCCCTTGCTTTCAAGCTGCATCCCCCCATGTGGGATTTAGATCACCACTCTGTGGGTGATGCCACCCCCCAAACTCCTTAAAAATATTCAAACTCACTTTCATAAAACCCCCCCACGTTTCTCCTGCTTTTGCTAATGGTCACCTGGTCTTCCATTTGTCGAGCCACAAAACCCAGCCACAGGTTTGTTTTGTATATTTGAAAATCCCCGGCTCTAGCCGCACTTCAAAATTCCCTAAGCCCCCGAACCGAGTCCGCAAAAATGTGAATATTCATCTGGAATCAATCACGAACAAATGCACCCGATCTTTCCAACTGCTTTAACTTCCTGCATCGAGCTCCGTTTGACGTGCAATCAACTCCTGCTAGCTCCACACACTGCATAACACCTTCTCAAACTCTATCGTGGTCCAAAAAACACCAGCTGTCACCACTCCCCATGTGGTCAGGTGGGCACCAACGTAGCCCCTAACAAAACTTCAAATGGCCATATCCTGCAGCTCGTAACTCTAATCTGCAATCTGAAAAGATGGGTATGCTCCATAAATCAAGCACTACACGTCTATGCACTGACATCCACTTGGGCCACGTGTCCCCAGCTGCCCTGTCCGGAAAGATTCTGCAACACATTGAACCTTCAACCTTCAATATCTTGGGCTCCGTAGCTCGGTTTGATGAGCCGTCTAGACCTCCCTCCTTCAACACCTCAAGCTCTACATTTTTGGATCCAAAGATTGCACCTCACATATCTTTAATTTGCTCCTCAACTTAGCTCCTTTTGGAGCCTTTCTTGGCCTATAAACCGCATCAATCATACATCTCCGCTGCTACCTGTCCGTCCGTGATCTTTCTAGCTGCTCCAGCCTTTTTCCATGCTTTTGCTAGCCTGCACATAGCTTCCCATGCCATCTTCTATGGTCGACACACTTTGGTTGTACCATCATTGCCCACCCCTAGTTGAGCATTTAATTCCACTTCTAATTGCAAAACCTGGCACACACTATGACAAAACCAAAACCATATATACACAATCTTATTCTATCTATTGTCAAACCTTCAAGTGGGTTTCCCCACCCTCTGCATCACATAGCTTCCACCTAGATCAAACACCTGCCTCTAGTATCTTCCACCCATGTGTAATTGCTCACCATAGTGCCAGACCCCATCAGATAGACCATCATGTGTGTAGGTTGCCCATAGCCCTTCAACACTCCTCGCATCCCTCTGCAAACTATATAATGTATACCAAGCAACACCAAGCATATCACCAGTAAAAAAACATGTACCTGACACCAAGCTCCAACACATGTCTGACCCTCCCTCCCAACCAAAAAGAGTGGAGGCCTCAACCATAGACCCCTGCATCTGCTAAACCAACCATCATATTTATCAACCATAGATTACATACCTTTACTGGAAGCAAAGCCACTGCCTGAGATTCTCCGTTATCCACCATCGGACATGTCTGCTGCATTGGAATCTCCACCATCTATGGCAACACAACCTCCTTTGTGGCCACCCACTCAAGTCCAGCATCATCGAGCTCCTCCTCATCTACCGTCCCTTCAAGGTCGATCAGCACCATCTTCTCTTCAGCTTCAATCGCCCGCTCTTCATGCACGTCTTCTACCACTGCATAATGCTCCTCCTGAGAAGAGAGAAACTCATTCTCTATTGTATCATCTTCATCTTCCCCCATAGGCATGGTTGCTCTATCTCTCCTGGCAAGATTCTGTACATGTTGCACCACCATGGCACACTCCACTACTACTTTCATCAGCATGGCCACTAGCATGGCACCACCCACCATCATTACCTGCATACCATCATCTGTTGGCCTGGACTGCTCCACTTGGTCTTCATCAAGCACCCCAGATTGCTCTGTTCCCTGATCTTCTTCCACATGGGCTACTACCATATCATCACACAAATAATAAGGAAGTTTTACCTTTACCACCTCAGGTTAGTCCGACTCCGCCTCTTTGTCATAGGATGTGGACTCATCTGCTCTATTCTCCTCGCTTGTCTCCCAACAACTCGAGCTTGTATCTTCATCTTCATCAGCATCATATACTGAGTCCGTATTTGCATCTTCATCTGCTTGTTGCTCCACAAAATCTTGACCATCTCCATGAATTTGCTCTCTTTCTCCATTTTATTCTGAACCCTCGCTATCTGCATCTAGATTGCATTTTGCTATCTTTTCATGCGAACTTTCCACAAGAACAGGCTTTACCTCTTTAATCTGCATTGGAACCTCCACATCTATTACCACTTTTGCACCCTGGTTTGCTTCAACATGGAGCTTCTCCTCCTTGACAAGCTCGTCCATCCTCAGCACATGCACATCACAAACTGGAACCTCGAAGGAACATAACCAATAGTAAGCTCGAAAAGATCTGCACTTTGAACAATTGGAACCACCTTTGGTTGGCGGACCAAAGAACACTTACCTAGCTCCACAACAAGTAAGTAATCTGTTGGCTTCAACACACCCAACTCCAGCTTCTGCTTTACCTTCCTGCTCTTCCTCTTTGCCAGATAGACCATGTCTTCATAGGTATCTGCATCATCTTACACCTTTTCTCTAATCCTCTAATGCAAGCACTCTAGCAGCTTTGATAGTTTCAAGTATTGAATGCCTTTTACCCCAGTAGCAACCTCTAACTACTTCCAACAGGCTTAAAATTGCTCAATGAAAATGGAGAAATCCTTACTTACATCCTGACGTATCGCCTTTATTCTTGCACCAGCTTCTTCTGCCGTAATCACCTCTCGAAACTACTCCAAAAACTAACTTTGCAACCTTTGCCATGATCCTCAATCACTACTCTTTTATCCTTTGAACCACACCTTGGCTCGTCCTCGCATCAACAGTGGCACCGTATGCAACTTTTTCGCATCCGTCAACATACGCATCGACAACAACCATAACTCAAAATTTGCTAACCAATTCTCCGGATCTTCAATGCTTATAAATATGGGGCAAAATGCTGGCTCCACCATCTCTGCTAGCTTCAAACTCGACCATCAAACACCTCAACCATCAGCCAACCGCTTTGCTGGCTAAAAAACACCGCTTCAAACCTGAAATTGGAGCATCAGACAACTCCTCAGTGGGGGCACCAAAAGATGGAGAGGGGAAAAGGGGAACACACCCAACACACAACACAATGCCTCACTATA
This sequence comes from Adiantum capillus-veneris, assembly GCF_014529385.1. NCBI lineage: Eukaryota > Viridiplantae > Streptophyta > Polypodiopsida > Polypodiales > Pteridaceae > Adiantum > Adiantum capillus-veneris. The sequence goes on along the minus strand of NC_140939.1, from coordinate 90,269,885 downwards.
ACACAGAGTATACACAGATCCCCAATCCACTAGAGTTCACCTTCAAAACTCGACACTACCCACAAGCAAACCACCGCTTGCACACAACCATAGGCATACACACCTTGCAATGCACCAGACAGACCCAATCACTCCGCTCCACTCAATTCATAGCCTTCTACACGCACACAGCCTCTCTCTATCTCTCTTTGCACAAAAAACTTTGGGTGGGCACACACGCCGACACACCCAGAAACGCACCCACAAAAGTAGAGAAGAGAAGGGGGAACGACGCCCAGAGACAATAGTGAATAGCTTTCTTGCATATGCAACACCATATACAACAAAAACATTGGCGACACGGACCTTGGAAAAAATTTCAAATTGCTAAAAAGCCTAATGACAAAAGCCTCCCAGAGCCAAAAGCAACCTTGGCCAAAAGACCCAAAAAAAAATCACGTTTACATTCTTTTATAGGGGGAACTAAAACCCAAAAAATTAGAAAAAGGTGAGCTCTCTAGCTCGTGCACTTCTCCTTGACCTCCTTTTAGCATTTTCCTTGCATTGCTAGCACTTGGCACAATTTATTTTTGGCAATTGCATGATACACTTCTTGGTTCTTTGTCCGCCCAACTCGGCCTCCCTTGCACTTGCCCTATTGGGCCTTTGAACTCCCTCTCTCTTTCTTCACCTCTTTCTCGACTAACCCTTGTGGCGGGCAGGAGTGCCCCTTTGAAGTGGCCCTTTAGGGCGCCTTGGAACTTCCTCTCTCACTACTGCGGGACCCCTCTCCTAAGTGAGCAATAGCGACATCACTATTGGGGGGGGCATTTTGCCTTCAAAAGATTGGGCCCTTAGTAGGTGCGGGATTGAGCCCTTGTGGGCTTCCATGCCACATCATTACTGTCAAGTCGGCCACCACCGCTAGCACGCCACCGGTGCAGGGCGCCGATACCCTCACCACTCAAAACTGCCGCCCAGACGGCAGTGCCACCGCGCGAGGCACCACCAGTAGCGCCCCAATCTCGAGACACCATAGCTGGCACTCAAGGAGCTCTCACTCTCCTCATACATCCTAAATGGACTCACGTTGTGTCTCTTATAGCCTTCGCTTTCAAGATGCCGCCCCTCATGTGGGATTTAGATCACCACGTGGCTGTCTGTGGTGAGGCCAACCCCCAAACTCCTTAAAAATATTCAAACTCACTTTTATAAACCCCCCCACTTTTCTCCTGATTGCTAATGGTCACCTGGTAATCCATTTTCCGAGCCACCAAAACCCAGCCAAAGGTTCACTTTGTTGATTTGAAAACTCCCAGCTCTGGCCGCACTTCAAAATTCCTCAAGCCCTCGAACCGAGGCTGCAAAAATGTGAATATTCATCTGCAATCAATCACGAACAAATGCACCCGATCTTTCCAACTGCTTTAACTTCCTGCTCCGTGCTCTGTTCGATGTGCAGTCAACTCTTGCTAGCTCCATATGCTGCATAGCACCTTCTCAAACTCTATCATAGTCCAAAAAACACCAAGATGGCACGAATCCCCATGTGGTCAGGTGGGCACCAACCTAGCCCCCGACAAAACTTCAAATGGCCATATCTTGCAACTTGTAACTCTAATCTGCAATCTGAAAAGATGGGTATGCTCCATAAATCGAGCACTACATGCCTATACACTTACAGCCACTTGGGCCACGTGTCCCCAGTTGCGCTATCTGGCAAGAATCTACAACACACTGAATCTTCAAATTCAATATCTTGGGATTCTGCTCGGTTTGATGAGCCGTCTGGACTTGCTTCTTCAGCACCTCAAGCTCTAAATTCTTGGATCCAAAGACTGCACCTCGCATCTCCTTCATCTGCTCCTCAACTTAGCTCTTTCTTGAGCCTTTCTTGGCCTATAAACCACATCAGTCATACATGTCCGCTGCTACCTGTCCATCCATGATCCTTCTAGCTGCTCCAGCCTTTTGCCATGCTTCTGCTAGTCTGCACATACTTGCCCATGCCAACTTCTATGGTCGACACACTTTGGCTGTACCAACTTTGCAGGCAATATGACCCTTGGCTATCAAAGAAATAGTCTTGTTGCTCCCTCGAGTCAAGGCCATATCATGGAAATTGAAGCAGCTAACATCAATGTATGGTAGTGTAGCAAAGGCTTTGTATGTGCAGTTTGCAGGGACATGTTGTTCATTATACAAGTTGGAACATTTGTATCAGCATCACCTCTCATTTGGACACACCTTGGAGGTGGAAATGAAGTACATATCGAGCTACCCATTTACCCAAGCATCTCGTCTTCTTTCAAACAAGACTATATTGAGGGTTTCAAAGGGAGCATCGACAAAGGTCATCATGGAACATCAAATGTCTGGCATTTAGTATCCATCACTCTTCAAAAATCCAATTGGATTACTAGGAGGTATGCCAAAGGTATGGAGAATGAGATTCAATTGAACCTCTTGGAACTCCCTTTGTTTTTTAGTGTAACAATAACTTCCTTCCAAGTTTTAGCGATGGAAATACAAATACTCTATGTGTGTGTGTGTGTGTGTGACACGAACTCAAGTTGGTTTTGGAGAGTGAGATTTTAGGCAAAGCCATCCTGAATGGCTAATGTTAAATATCAGCCAACATGCATATGTGTAGGTGGAGAAAACCGGTAGAGACTGTCATAATGCTTTTGGGGGGGGGGGGGGGGGGGGGGGGGGGGGACTTTCGTTTTTAATCAAAGGCAGGCTACACTTCTCATTCAACCGTGTGTGCATAGCATAGAGGTATATTAGCTCTTGTCGTGGTGGAGAGGACCTATTTCAAGACGCATGCAGTGCAAATGTGTTGACCTTTTTGTCAACTACTCCCCACTAGTTTCAATTCACTGGTAATTGGCTATGGCTTACCCGCCACGTAGGCAAGCTAGCTGCTATATAACAAAAACCATCTTCAATGTAGTGTCATGTTAATATTTGATACCATAGAGAAGTACTGATAGCCGTTTTTTGTCTATTCAAAATTGTCATAGAGAGCTACCTCACCTACCAAATTCACCCAAACACTATGGCTATCCCTACCATTTCACTGTACATAGGTGTGTGTGAGTTAGGGGACTTTTTCCATATTTTCTTAAAAACCCTCAATTAGCTAGTCACTGGGCTAGTTGAGCCAAAAAAATTAAAAAATAATTTAAAAAAGGTATATTATGTCCTTTTTGTGTAGATATTTCATTATATATATGGCCTAAATATAAGGATTTTTATAATTATTTTGATATTTTATTTAAATATTTATACCTAGGTGTGTGTTTTATTAAACTTATGTATGCCTTCTTTCATCCTCTTGCACCATAAGTGTATTTTTTGCCAATGTGTACATACTCTAACCTCATATTTTTCTTTTATACAAATCACCCCCACATTTTCACCCTCACCCTCGTGAAAACAAAAAAATTGATTTCTACTTTCTTAGTCATGTTTATTATATTACTTTCATTTACTTGCATACCTTTTCCTCTTTCACCCAAAATAATACAAAGAGGGACCATATCATATGATTCCAATATCTTTCCATATCCATAATTCCTCCATATTTTTAATTTTTTTTTTTATACTCATTATTCTAACACCATGTGTTCATTGAGCTAAAATCCATGAATAGTCCATACACTAGTCCCACCATGTATATATTGCTTTATTCACCAATAATCCTCCTCCATGCATGTGTAAAGGGAAAATGGGATGCTTTGTATTATGATATGACAAAGGAGGGACTCACTCTTGGGTACATTGTACAAATTCAACAAAGGAGGGGACCACTAGAAGACTTTTGCAGGCATCAAAAATAGGCTTTTTGGTGAGAATTTTGGCACCTATCTTCGCTCCGAATTTGAAGACGTAATCAACAGAGAAAATGTAGCCCACAATCTGAATAATCACCTCAAATTTTTTCATGATTTCTGGAGCTATGAGTGGTGAGATAGGATTTTTTGAGTGGACCCTAGTCTGCCCACTTTTCTCACAAAGTAACCCATAGTCTTCTCTCACCTCCTTTCCCACTTCCACACACATACACTCATTTCTCTCCATCCCTCACTCAAACCTGCAACTTTCATTTCTTACTTCATCTTCTTCACCATTTCCATCTCTCCTTACTCCATAGCCCAAAAGATTATCATCTCTACACACATATAGCTCAATTTCTCTCTTTAGAATCAAATTCATATTACCATAACCTCTTCATCCTTTCATAAAAAGAGAAAAAATCAGCAAATAACCAAGATCAAGCCCTGCAAAAGAAGGAGTTTGATCATGGAGAATTCAACTTCCCCATGGTCACAAGAACTGCACCGACAAAGTTCTACAACCGCTTCATTCATTGGAGGAGAAGGTGGAAAATTTCATTTACATCTTGTGGTTTCCACCAAATTGTGTATATTCTCATCCTTCTCTTACTTTTTATCATTGTATAAATCATATAATGCACCTTGAGTGCATATGCCATGTAATTTTACCCCGTCCTACTAACTTCAAACTACTAACACGAACTGCTAACCCTTTTTTTGTAAATTGCACCCACTCTACTCTACTGTGGAGTAGGCAACCTCACACAGAAAATCACTCACCTCTCTAGAATCTTCTCTATTTCACCTCAATAATTCTCTCCTCTTGAGCCCACATCCATGTGACTCAAGAGACAAGAGAGCCTCACTCTCATAAGAACATATAAAAAATTTCATAAACATGGTTTTCTATGAAAATGTTGATTAGGTATAATCCTAATTAGGGCTCTCCTCACCTATAAATAGAGCCCTTCTCACTTTGTAAATAGTAGGATCCCTACACTATTGCTCACTACTTTGAGCGTGCCATTCACCATCTTAGTTTTAGGGAGTGAGAGTGAGCTCTCTATGCACCATTACATGTGGTGTATAGGAAAGCTTCTTTGAGCTAGTTGTAACATTGCAAGGGAGTGAGTGATTCATAAATTTCAATCAAAGTTGTACCTACTCTTGCACATCAATTTAATCAATAAGTTGGGGTGCAAATCGTGGGTCAAAACTCTCTTGAGTCTCTCCAATTCACGCTTGGCAACCTCATCTCGTTTGGTTTAAGGTGACGCGTTTTCATTTTGAGATTCTTTTGTAGTATCTGCTTGTATGTGACTCAAGAGCTCTTGTGTTTGTTTTTGTTGCTTGGGAAAACATTATAAGAGGGTTGTATGGTGAGAGGTCTCCCATAACCCTAAGATAATGTGTAGATTGCAACATCATCAAACTTAATCGTGTCTCGCTCTTGAATCTGCCAGTGAAAATCGTTGTGTTGTTTTCTTCAAGCTGCTCTCTTGACAAGTAAGTTGCCTTCGCTGTCTTCATTGAACTTGGATCGAATTTGTAAGGTGGAAACTCTTGCAGCTTTTGTTTTTGGGACACCCTTTTCTTTGCCTTCTTAGCAATTTGCATTGCTCTTGTTAAGTGAATACAATGTCAAAGTTAGAAAATTTTGTGATTCCGCTCTGAAATGCCTTGAGTTTGAATTGCTAACAAATGATGTCCAGTTTGCTTCAAATCAATTTTGGAGCATGGATAGATGCATAAAAACATGTAGCGATCAAAATCATACAGTTCATGTAAAAATTGCAACAAAAGTAAATAATCGCGACTATGTACAACTGTGGATTTTTTTCAACTGACATCATAGGCTTGAAACATATGGCATTTAGGTGCTCTGAGTGAAGTGTAGGCTCATTTGAGTGCACTGGGTGAAAATGGTGCCAGATTTAGGTTTTCAGGCTCTCAAACAGTAGATATAGAGAGATTTTGAGTTTTTGAGATCCAAACTTGCTCAAACTTGATCAGTGGACTTGGAACATTATTTTCTTTGGTCCCACAAGGTCAAAGTTGCAGATTGCACCCATTTTGGCAAAAAAGTAAATAGTCGTGATTATTAACGTTTTCATTAAAACATACATTTTTTGTTGCAACTTGGTTCTAGGCATGATGTGGACTCTGTGTATGAGATATGGGATGATTTGTATCAAAAAGTGTGACAGTTAACTCAAAAATTGTATCAAATAGACTTTAGTGCGTTTTTTGACAACTTCAGAGTTTTTCTTGATCATTTTGGCTCATACTTGACATGTGGCATGTTATAGATATGTACAAGTGACAAGTGAAGTGAAGAGATCATTTTCAATCCAAACAAGCACAAAAGTAAATAATCAAGATTATTTACAGCTCTCATTTTCTTTGCAAGACTTGACAATTTGATAACCTAAACATATTTAATACATCTAAAACAAGTCCTAAAATGAATTGGTAAAGTTTTGGCGTGTCAGCATCACTTAGTGCTCTTGTCGACTCTGAAATTACCGATTTTTGTGACTAGATGGCATGTGGAATTGGTTAGGCACTTCAGAAGCTATGGACTTGTCTGCTACATAGTCTTGATTCTACCCATCCGGGTTTGGACGATTTGGAGTCAGTTTGACTTTATTTATCAAATTTGACGCTTTATAGCCTTCGAGCTATTTTTTGTTGTTCAAGAGCTTTCCTTGACTATTTTCATGAAACCATCCAGGTACATTGTGTAGAGACCCAGTCTATAAGCTGTCTGTACAGTTAGAATCCAATTCTGGCATATGACAAAAAACTAGATTATCTACTTGGAGCTCCCCTTGACCCCTACCAAATGGTCATATGGTGATAGAGAAGTTCTCTATTATATAGGGGCATGCTACAGTTCAAGTCTTGTCCAATACGGTTGAGCTGCCAGGCCGGTCAATTTTGTTTTGTAGGACTTCCTGCAATGCTAGGTTTCTAGGGTTTTTTCCTGAGCCTAGAGTTGCTACCCAGCCATATAGAATTGCTCATTGATAAACTTAGAACTTACCCCTCATGTCTCGTGTGGGACGGCGCTATAAATGGACGATTATGGACTCCGAAAATTGCGCGCAAAGAAGGCAGAGAGCTCTCTCCTCCAAGAGTGACTAGTGAAAATGATGTAATATAGAATTGCTCATTGATAAGCTTAGAACTTACCCCTCATGTCTCGTGTGGGACGGCGCTATAAATGGACGATTATGGACTCCGAAAATCGCGCGCGAAGAAGGCAGAGAGCTCTCTCCTCCAAGAGTGACTAGTGGAAATGATGTAATTCTGGGCTACCTTGGATATCTATACTTGAACTTCCCAAACTATTTTTCCCCAAATTCCTCTGTTAGTCCTACTAGGTCGTGAATCTATGTTAGACTAAAAAATTTCTTCAATCGGATTGCAAGAATTTGCGACATTAGGCCTTGGCAGCCTAATTTAGGCTTCCTACTTCCATCTATCAATTTGATTGAAATTTATTGTGCCTATCCACCTTGTCCTTTTGATCATCAGTGTATCTTCAATTTCTCCATCTGAGCTCATTTGCTATTTATTAGTAATTTTGACCTATTTATTGAAAAAATCAAAGAAAATAATAAAATGCGCTAAAAAAGCAAAGTGAAAAATCAATGGCTAAGAAAATCCATGGAGAAACACTTCTTTATTTTTTTTTGGTGGATTTCTCTATTTTTAAGTCCCAATATTTAAAAAATGATGAAAATAACAAAAAATACCATTTTTGATGATTTTTTGGTAGTATTTACACTATCTACATTCATCGGGGAGAGGTTATCAGTTAAATTCTCCCTGTTGATGATTTGTATGGGCATTATTAGGTAATTTTGCAAAAAATCACACGTTAACATCAAACTTTTTTCTCCCTCTTCAAACATTGCCCTTAATTACTTAGTTCCCTTTCACCCCTTGTAGATAGCATACTCCGCGACGACTATGTGCATGGGTTGAACAATCGGGTCTATGCATAGCCTTGTTTGTCTCTATCATGCTTCAAAGACCAATGCAGTTCAAACCATTATGTTGTGCAAGAGTTGGGTCTTGAGTAATTGACTCAAGGGTTTTTGAGGTCGAGGTTTTTTTTTGTTGTTTCCTAAAGAGAAAATCTTGTAGCTTGTGTGCTCTTTGCTTTATTATACCGTCAGGATGCTTTGGCACACTGATTTCCTGAGCTATCGGTATCAATGATGACGGTTGTTGAGCTTTAACTTGCCATTTGTATCTTGGTTCTTCTGTGATGAATTGGTGTGGTTGAGTGTTTTGAGACTTAACTCTCCACTGCATCATCGGTTTTACGGTTTGCGGAGAAGATAAGTGCTCCTTTTTCCTCCAAATCCATCTTGTTTTAGGTTCCCTACTCAAAGATGCTCTTCTTTGTGTTTCAAACCTTGGAACCTTCTTTGGTACAGTAGATGATGTTTTGGGCATCCAAATTTGAAACGGCTTGTCCTTAAGTTGTGCTTTTGGTACCCAGATATTCCTCACTCCTTACATGCTACTTGTAGCATTTTCTTGTCTATAGGATGGAGAAGATTGATTGCTTTGTGGTTTGTTCTATTTGTTAATGTCTTTTTCCTTATTCTTTGCTTGGTGCAATTGAAACAATGAGTTGTCTGCCTTTAAGTGATAGCTTGAGTTGATTGGTATCCCAATCCGGTACTGCCTTGTATGTCCGCATCCATGCGATTCCAAGAACCATTGTTTCATTCATGTGTTCATTTGGTAAGCATACAAACTGATGAGGGCATGAACATTCCTGTATTATCACATTCAAGTTGACAATTCCCTAGTGTCAATGGTTCTTGTTGCATCATTTAATAGTTGATATTCGTGATGTCAAAGACTGATTCCTTGCTTTCTTGTACGTGGAATAACTGACTACATTTACTCAAGCTCTTGTATCAACCAGTGCATTTGTGCTATGATTGTTCAGCTGTACTTTGATGATGCGAAGATACATTTCATTTAACCATTCATCATCCGTTGACACTGCATTTTTTTGTAATTCCCATAGTGGGTCATCTAGTTCCAGAGTGTTGATGGGAATAGGTATTTGTTGATTTTTTAGAGCAACTTTTCTTTTGAGTATTAGAAGCCAAGCTTCCTCTTGGGATTCATCAATAACTTGTTGTCATTTCATATTTCTTGGCTTTGCTGCATGCATCTTTTCTAGAAATTCATTGGTTAGTGGCAAATTGTACTTCTTTAAACGGCACCCATCAATCCAATTAGCCGTCGTTTTTCCATCTAGGGTGGACAACTTAACTACTCCACTTGGAGATACGTCTTCAATGATAAACGGTTCGTTTTTCTTTTTTTAAAGAACTAAGGAATGTGTTGCTTAAGGGAATAGACTAAAACTAATTCCCTCTTTTTGAAGATTTTTGTAACCAGATGGGAATCAAAAAATTGTTTTTTTTTTCACTGTTGTGCATAGATGTGAGCTACAGGTGTTTGCCTTTGCTCATCAAGCTTTTCTAAATCTTCGAGCATTTCTAACAATTCATGTGCAGTCCACTCAAGATCCTTAGCTACCCTTAGTGTTGAAAAAAGAAATTATATCGACAGTATGGCATTTAGACCATGGATAAGGTTAAAGGGTGTACCATTTAAAGCTGTCTTGAATGAAACTCTATAAGCCCATAGAGAGACATGAAGATTAATTTCCCAATTAGTACTTCCTGAACTAACCACTTTAGTCAATACCGAGCTAAGACTTTTATTTGTATGCTCGGCTTGTCCATTTGCTTGTGGGTGATAGGGATCCAATTTGTTATGGATGACCATAAATTCATTAAGCAGATACTCAATTAACTGATTGAGGAAATGAGTTCCCCTATCACTGCAAATTTCTATTGGTAGTCCATATATTGTGTGAACACATTCTGATACAAGAATGCAGCTGTGGTTCTTGCATCATTCTTTTGGATTGGTTTAGACTTTGCCCACTTGGTCAAATAGTCTACAATGATATATTGAGCTTGGGTTCTATAAGAAAGTGGTTGTATTGGCCCAACAAAGCCTATACCCCATTTTCCAAAATCTCTAGTCTCCATCATTGGTCTTAAATGCATGGTATCTACATGGGTTGGCATTTTAGCTCGTTGACATGCATCACACCTTCAAACATATTCTTTGGCATTTTCCACCATATGACTGTCATTCAAATTGCTCTTGTGGTGGTTTTACTAGAAAAGTGACCTCCAGCTAATCCAGCATGTGCTTGTTCTGTAATGGGAATATACTCGTCTTCATTTGCACAAAGACACATATGTTGATCCTTTCCTTTCCCATACAACTGGTTTCCAATAAGAGCATAGTCTCTTGCTTCAATTTTAATTTCTCTTTGGCGGCGTTTACTCATATCCTCAAGAAATGTTTATCTTGATAAGTAAGTAACTAGATAGTTACTCCACTTAGGAACGAGTGATATTTGGAACAATGTCACATGGGGTATGGGTGCATGTTTTTGGCATTGAGGATATTTTGTTTACAAATGAGTGAACATCACTCCTCATAGTTGGCAAAAATACTCCAAGTCTCAAGATTTGTTGCATACTTTGGTCTTCCGCAAAGTGAAGTCCCACTATGATAATATGTGATTGACTTAGGTATTGGGTTTTTTCTTTAGGATTAATACACAAAAGCAATATTCCATCTCAATTTCTTTTGTATAGCAGCTATTAATTGATACATAGCCAATTCCTCAATTAATCCAGTTGTAATAGGAAGTGGTATTTGAGGATCCACTTGAGCTATGGTCATCAATGATACCATATTTTCCGACCATCAAGGTATCATTTCCACGGAGAACAGATATGCATATGATAGATCATCATCTACTCCCTTTGGTGGTTCTCCTGATATAATACTTGACAAATGATATGCTCTTTGGTGCGTGGTACCTTTTTACAGTGAAATCAAATTCCAAAAGAATGATGAAACATCTCACTATTCTTCCTCTGTTGCATCACTTGTTGACCAGGTACAATAAGGCTTGGTGGTCCACAAAGAACACAAATTTGTTTGCTAATAGGTAATGTCTATGCTTTTTTACGGCATAGATCACTTCTAATCCTTTCCTTTGGGTGGTTGTATAGTTTTTCTTTGCCATATTCAACTGTCTACTAGCATAAGAAATAGGAAAATCAATTTTTGTGTCTCGTGGTTGAGCTAGTATACACCCAATGGCAAAATTAGAAGCATCTACATGTATGTGGAATATTTTATTCCACTCTGGTGCTTTCAATATTGGGGCTGAAGTGAGAGCTTGCTTAAGCTTCATGAAGGATTCTTCACACTCATCAGTCCATTCAAAGAGTATAATCAAGCCGTACATGGGTTTTGCAATTATAGCATACATGTAAATGAATTGTCTATAATATCCACAATGTCCCATGAGATCTTGAACCCCTTTGACTATTGTCGATCTAGGCAATTCAACAATGATATGAATTTTATTCATATCAGTAGCTATTTCATTTTCAAACACTATATGTCCAAGAATTTATCCTTGTCTGCCCATAAATGTGCAAATCCTATAAAGTCTACATTTTTCGAATACCTTTTTGAGGTGTTTAAATTGATCAGCCCAGATTGATGAATGTACACATAGATCATCCATATATACTTTCGAGAAACTCCAAAGATGTTCCTTAAAAGCATGGCTCATTAATCTTTGAAAGGTGGCAGGAGCATTAGTTAACCCAAAAGGCATAAGCCGATAGGCAAAAATATCAAATTTAGTTGCAAAGGCAGTTTAATGTTGATCTTTGGGGTCAACCAAAAGTTGATTGTATCTCGAAAAGCCATTTAAAAAGTTTTAAGATTATTTTCTTGCAACTCATTCTAGAACATGCTCAATTATTCGAAGAGGAAAGTTGTGTCTAATGGTAGCTGCATTCACTTTCTTGAGATTGACACACACCCTTAATTTTCCATTTTTCTTGGGTACTACTACAATTGGAAACACCCAATCTGTGTGTTCAATTTCATAAATAAATTCGCCTTCCTTTAGATTTTCTATCTCTTCTTTGATCTTTTTGGCAAATGTTTCATTATAAGTGTATGGCCTTTGTCTGCTTGGTATTGCATCATCCCTCATAGGTATGGTATGATGACAGATTTTTGGATCAACACCCTTGAGATCCTTATAAGATCAAGCAAAGATATCTTGTTATTCTTTTAGTAAGCTTAATAAAAGATCTTCTTCTTATTTTGTCAAGTCATTTACAATGTAGGTAGGTCTAGGATCTTCTCTTGGTTTGGCCAAATCTATCTTTTTTACTTTTCCTTCTTCGTAGGACTCACCCTGTTTTCTTAGTTCCCTGACATGTTGTTCGACTATGATCTTTCGGTCTTGGAGAGTATATTTCTTATAATAGGATGGAACACTCATTACATCCTTACCTTCCTCCTCGGTGATTTCCATTTACACATCTCCTTTAGAGCTTTCTTCAACTCTTGATACTTCTTTTTTTGTTCAACTTGTGTCATGGTTGAATCCTTGTCCTGGCATTTAGGTTTTTCTTGAGTTTTCTTTCTCGTTTTTCTCGATGTTTTTTATATTTCTTTCTTTTTGTTTAAAGGATATCTACCAGTGATTTTGTCTTTGACACAATCATGTGCATCTATTTGCATCAAAAATTGCGTTCTACTAGAGACTGATGTCATGGGTTTAGATTTCAAGTTTCTGGTGTCTCTTTTTCTTCTATACCATTTCTGTCTTCTCGGTTTTTGGTTTGGAAAGCCAAAAAACTTTTCCTCCCCTCCTTTCACGAGTAGTTTATCTCTCACATGTTCTTTTTCCGACCCCGAATCGTCTGAGGTAGCTGAATGCTCTTCTAACTCGTCTGTTGCATCATAGTAGAGGTCTAAAAAGACTTGCTGAGCTTTCATTAGGTCCTTTGGTTCTTGAATTTTATCTTCAATGTGAGAGATTGAGATATTTGTATGGGAATTATGTCATAGACATCCGCATTGCAAAATTGAGTAGGCATAGAAGTATTTACACACACATCCATTGTTGCTAAAATTTGAGTCCACTCAAATGGCTCAAAAAAATTCCCAAAAAGGGTTCAGATACATAAGCTTCATCTGTGCAATCCTTTCTAAGATACATTATTCTCATTTTAAGCTCCCATTTCTTGAAGCTCCGCACATCCAAATAGGTGTGTCTTTGTTCAACCAAGATGGAAGCTTGGTTTCAACCAAAGATACTAGAGTCAAATTCTTGTATGGGCGTTTCCATGACATCTCTATAAGTGTGATCTTTTCGATTAACCCTTGTTATTGATTCCACTTGCTTCAAGTACAAATAATTGTTTCCCTAATCCTGGATGAGTTGTACTTGTCGCATGAAAGGTCTTCCCAAGATTATTTCATAATTAAGTTTCTTTCCAAAGTCCTCTATTGCAAAAGTATGTTGATAATCAATTCCACAAGAACTAACTATCACTTTTTCAAGCAATTCTAAGGGTCTTTCAATGTGTCCCCATCAACCAATTTCAATTTCATTGGAGTTTGTATAATGGTTGGTTTTCCCCATGATTCTCATAATGCTTTCGTGGCTATGGCTATGCCTACCCCACTATCCAGTATCACTATGGTTTTTGTATCATTATATCTCACTAGAAGGGTTGTGTTTCCTTCTTCCCTGAATCGTAGTATTCTTCTACTTTGTTAATTGGGATGGATCTAATCTCTTTGTTATCCAGTTCATGTTTCAATTTTTCCAAAAAATTTGGGATTTGCCATGTTATCCCTACCTTCTCTAGAGTTTTCTGGAGATCATTCCATAAATATGGTTTGATTTTTAACAGTTCTTCTAAAGTAAGAGTGCATTGAATGGGTATAGACATGATTGAATGGATGTTGTCTACCTCTAGGGTCTCCTCCGCTCTTTTTATCTGATTTGTTTTACACACTATGGATTCGTCTTTGCTATCTCCCAAGTAAGAGGGTATTGTTTTTAGAGTTATTGGTTTAGACAGTCTTGAAGCTTTCGAGCCGCAATTCCCATGCAAGGATTGTACATCCATGTCCATATCAAGAGGTAGATTGTCTAACCAAACTTCCTCTATAGGAGTTGACTTCAAAGTTAGGCTCCCATCATTAATCTCTATTACTTTTTTCCATAAATGTCTAGACCAGTTTTCTTCCACAAATGGAATTCCATCTAAGGCAGCTTCACTGTAAGGCACTATGAGTTTTGTCTCTTTAGTTTCAAGGTGGGAATCTACCACCACTTCAGATTTCTCTTTATTGGTCCTTACCACAATCTCCTCAGGTTTTGCTACACTCTCGAGCTTGGGTTTTTGTTTTTCCAGCATCTCTTGAGTAATTCTTACCAGATTTTAATAAGCTTCAAGCTCAGTTGCTTCCATATCTGGAGAAGGATAGTTTTTCCATTTGTTTTCCATGTTTTGGCCCGCTTTAAGTCCCGCTTGGTAGGCTTCCAAGGCTGCATTGATTGGCTCAAAAATTTTGTCTACCAAAATTGATTCTCCAGATTTCACTATGGTTTTCTTGATTTCACTTCCAGTCTCTTTCATTTTTTCCGAGAATAGTTTCTTGGATTTCTCCTCCATTTCAGCCCTTTGATTCTATTTTCTCATCTGATACCTTTTGCTTCTGCTTCTCTTGGTCTTTTGAGAGGAAATCTTAGTATTCTCCGAATCATCAGAGGAGTTATGTTTCTTTTTCTTAGCGTAGGCTCTCGTGATTACCTTGATTGGAACAATAGGTTCACTCTCTGATGAGCTACTAGGTATCACTTGGACTACGTTTACTACTGTTTTACCCTTGTTTAAGGGATTATTTCGACAATCTTTAGGGAAGTTTCCTCCCTTTTTTCAACATTGTATATAAAAAGCTTCAACTGGCTTAATGTTGTTGTTAGGCTCTCAGCATTCGTTTTTCTAGTGATCACCTACACCACAGTTATGATAGCTCCTAGTTCTTGGCTTAATCATTACCATTGGATGTCTAGCACCTTGATTAGCTACATAGTACATTGGTGCAAGTTCTGGTGTAGTATAAGTCACAGGTTCTTCCATTGGTGGTGGACATGAATTATACCAATCTCCTTCTACTATTACTCTAGATGGACTAAGATCAGGATAGGGTGTAACCGGCACTAGTGCTTGTTCATCTATGATTCCCTCTGAATGCATGTACTTTACAGGCACTCCATTATGTCAAGGATATGGATGTTGTTGATCCAACACAGATTGAGTTCTTTCAATACCCATTGGTGGTCTTTGAGCTAGGGCCATATTGGACTAATATCTGTACATGGGTTGTCCTTGTGACCTCATAGGCACATATTGAACATTTCCATCATACTTTGGTTGGTAATAGCACTCATTGGTCTCGTGGTTGGTCCATTTACTCTCTATTCCACACCATTTTTGCGGCCTAATTCTTTGTCCCGGTTGAGGTTTCCCTTGCCTTGGTCCCCTCATAGGTGCTTTTTCACTACAAGAGGCTATTCATATTAGCGACGCTCACACAACGACGCTCAAAAAAAAAATTCCCGGCGTCGCTATGAGCGTCGCAAATTTACAAATAAATTTGCGACGCTCATAGCGATGCCGATTGGGCTAAAAAAATAACAGAGAGCGCCCAAAAACTCAGATCTCAGATCTGAGTTTTTCGGCGCCCTCAAGCAAGGAGAAGGTAACGCTCTCCCTCTCTCTCTCTCTATCTCTCTCTTTCTTCTCCACACACACACACACACACACACACACACGAGGAGAGGAAGGAGAGCCAGGTATGCTCCTTCCCTCTCCTCACTCTCATGTTCCCTTCCCCTCTTTCTCTCTCCCTCTCCCTCTCTCTCACACACACATAGTGTTTTTGAGAGAGAGAGAGAGAGAGAGAGAGAGAGAGAGAGAGAGAGAGTACAAACATAAATAAAAACGCACACACACATACATAAACAAAGAATGCACACACGCATTGAGAGAGGAAAAGAGAGAGAGAGCATGCATAAACAAAAAACGCACACATTGAGAGAGGAAAAGAGAGAGAAAACATGCATAAACAAAAAAACGCACACACATTGAGAGAGAAAGAGAGAGAAACTAATTTAACGTCATAGGAAACTAATTAAAATTAAAAGACCTAAAGATTTACGTTTATTTACGCTAGATTTAGATTTACGTTATATTATATTAGATTTAGGTCTCCATAGACTGCGATGCCTCCATGAAGCGGGTGAAGAAAGCCCTCAATGGAATATAGGGTATTGCTGCCTTCACTCATGGTGGGCTCCGTCGATCCAAAAGTACTGGTGAAATGTATTCAGAAGATAGGGAAGAAGGTGGATCTTCAGGGCGGCAAGAGTCACTACATCCCCGACACAATGACCATCTAGACAACCTCTAGTCATTCAACAGCAACTTCAAAGTTAGTAACAAGAGCAAGAACGGTCTAAAGGGCCAATTGCTGTCGTCAGATGTGGATGGAGATGAGGTAGCGTCACCGCCGGAAGTTAACTCTCACATCTTTAGTGATGAGAATGCCAACTCTTGCCGAGTTATGTGAAAAATTATGTGTTAAATCAGTTTTAAGGTTCATATAATCCCTGTTAGTTTAGTTCTTTGTTTTTAATATAACATAATTTACGTTAGATTTAGATTTATGTTATATTAGATTAGACTTAGGTTTATTTAGGTTTATTTAGGTTTACCCACACACACACACACAAGAAGAAGAGAGTTTTAACGTTGTAGGAAACTATTCCAAAAGACGTTAAAGATTAGGTTAGATGTAGACTTACGTTAAATTAGATTTAGGTTTATTTTTAGTTAGATTTACGTTTATTTAGATTTACGCTTATTTACGCTAGATCGAGTCCACGCAAGAACTACTTACGGTTTAGGGTTTAGAGTTAGACGAACAGTGAAAAGATCTAATGTGAAAAGATGTTAAGATGTTGTGAAGTGCTATAGCTAGAGAAGAGGCAAAGGGGTTTTGTCCACTACATGAAGTATCATGTAGACATGGGTCTGTAGATTTCTTGTACCCACAAATATAGGTATTGACCAATAAAGACGAGATTATAACCCGGTGGTTCTGATCTCCGTGCACCTCTAGACCGAGGTGTGCGGGGATTGGACATGACTAGAGAATGTGAGGTAAAGAGAGAGAGAGAGAGAGAGAGAGAGAGAGAGAGAGAGAGAGAGATAAGACAAAGAATGCCAATAGAATATTAAATTTGTTGTCCAAGTTATAAGATTTTTATCCTCATTATGAGTAGTGACGAGGATGTGGGACCGTCCAACTGAAACACCTATCTCTCAACGAGGGTCTTATGTCCTTGTAATCAATGCAAGCATGCTGTGCGACGGACAAGACATGTTTCTTTGCAGCACGTTCGCGAATTTGGCGAGTTCGATCCATCTATTATAGATCGAGTTGTTGCCAATTATAACTCGTCGGACTCTGACGCTGGCCAACAAGCAGCAATCTTGCAACCCAATAGACGTGTTTGCAGGCGCTTTGGTCAAGCAGCATATGTGATGCCACAAGATGTAGCCTCTGACAGCTCGGGGGATGATCATGCAGAGCACATTCCCAACGAGGCAATGTTTGAGCCCGAGATTGATGAAATGATCGAGACGATCATGGATTCAGAAAGGCTTATCTATGATGATATGAAAAGTGAAGCCGATACGCCATTGTATAATGGAGCACGTATGTCTAGATTGAAAGCACTCCTGGTTCTTCTCAACATGCAGGCAAAGTTTGGATGGAGTGACACTAGCGTCACAGCGCTTTTTAGGTGATCTATTACAATTAGTTTACTTTAATAAAACTCTAAATGTATAATGATCTGATAGATTTTTACACGACTGTATCGTATTTTTATGTTGTGTAGATTGCTTAAAGAGCACATACTACCAGCTGACAATGTGATGCCAGATTCCCGAGATGAAGCAAGAAAGATTTTGCAAAACTTGGGGATGGATTACAATTCTATCCACGCTTGTCCTAATGACTGCATTCTTTTCAGAGGGGAATACATAGACATGGAGAAGTGTCCGAAATGTGATTCCGAAAGATATCGAGTAGATCTCCATGGGACAAAAATTCCACAAAAGTTTTTGCGACATTTTCCTTTGCTTCCTCGCATCAAGCATTTCTTCGAATGTAAGTCCATGGCCGCCCTAGCATCATGGCATGAGGAGAATAAATCTTCGGATGGTGTGCTACGAATTCCTACAGATTGCGCAGCCTGGAAACATATAGATGGAACATGGTCGGATTTTGCCAGGGAAGCTCGAAATTTGCACTTAGGCCTGGCTATGGATGGCGTAAATCCATTTGGTCAAAGATCAACATCTTACAGTGTATGGCCCGTTGTCATCGTCAACTACAACATTCCCCCGTGGTTGACTACGAAGAAGGGGCACCTATGGCTAAGCTTGATTGTGCCAGGGCGATATAAAGTGGGGAATATGGATGTGTATCTTCGTCCACTATTGGAAGAGCTACAACAATTGTGGATTGGCATAGAGGTGGTGGATATGAGCCGACACACAGGACGACGGAATGCTTTGATCAGAGGCATTCTAATGTGGACCATGCATGACTATCCCGGGCTAACAGAATGCTCAAGTGATCTATTGACACTCCTCACTCAGACACTGTAAATCTTATTTTTTCCCATAGTTGATCTATTATCATGTGTATACATGCAGGGCTTCAAACAAGCGGATACAGAGCATGTGTCACATGTGGACCTAGACTGAATGCACGTAGGGCGCCCTCACTGAAGAAGCAAATCTACGAAGGTCATCAAGCGTATCTTCCAGAGAATCATGTGTTACGCGGCGGCTTTTTGGGAAGAGAGCCACCAAGGATGTCTGCACAAGCATGGTTAGAGCAGAAGGAGATGTGCGATGACGGATTGCCTCCAGGGATGAAGAGACTATCTCTATGGTACGAGTTACCATACTGGCCCCGACTCATGATCAATCACTTGCTCGATCCAATGCACATATTCAAGAATGTGGGTAATCTACTATGGGACCATCTGACCGGTAAGAAAGATACTTTGGGAGCCAGAGTTGACCTTAGAAATGTGGATCGTATGGAGCAATATTGGCCGCAAACAGCGTCTGATGGATCGATAAAACTCCCTAAAGCACCATGGATTTTCACAGGAGCCCAAGAACGCAAAGTAAAAGAGACCATTCGATCTTTGCGGACCCCCACTGGCGTAATGCACTCGCTCCGAATGTGTTTTACTAAAGAAGGAAAGCTTACCAGTTTGAAGTCACAGGATTGGCATAAAATGTGTCAGGTACGTTCATAGTGGACTTTAATATCATTGCATAAAACGTGGACTTTAATATCATGCTGCACATACTTTACAGTTTATTTTACCGGTTGCCATTGAGGGATGTTTGTCTCTCGACATCCGTAACACAATCTACAAACTTGCAAAGCTGGTGCAATGGATCTCACAAAAGGAGATCAACGTAGACTCCATACCATTCGCCAAACTAAATGCTGCGGAGCTTGTGTGCATGTTTGAGAAACATTTTTCTACTACCATGCTAACCATTCAGGTGCATCTTCTTGTTCACATAGTTGATGAGGTGGAAATAGCTGGCACAATTCATTCCAGATGGATGTTCTTCTTAGAACGTTTCATGAAAACGCTTAAGGGATATGTGCGTCAAAAGGCACGTCCGGAGGGTAGCATGGCAGAAGGTTGGTTGGTATCAGAGTCCCTAGTGTGCATTGGAGAGTGGCTAGACGGATTTGATAAAGCCCGGGACACGCTATGGCGAACCATAGATGATGAGCGCATATCTGGGATTGTCATGTGCAATCTCGGTGTTGAGAAGAAGATGACGGAAGATCTAGAGGCTAAAATCAACCGATTTTGCATGCTTCACAATCCAGTGATGCAAAAGTGGATTTCACAATATGAGGATGCAAAGCAAGAGCGACAAAGGGCACGAATCGAGTGGAGACTGGGAAGACGACCACCGATGCACTATCCGACGGTTCTGGAGAGCCTACCAACCTTCATGAGCTTAAGATGGTTGCACAACCAATTGAAAAGCGCACAACAATGCGGTGACGAAGTGACTGAGGAAGAGTGGGAGTACTCTCAGGGTTGCGCGACCAAGGTAAGTTTGCAATGTACGACTAGCTAGTGACTTTATTTCTAAACGTTTGAACGGCCACTCATAATCTTTGTTCGTTGTAGTATAAGTCATACACAGCAGCATGGTGTAAAGGTCGACATTTTAGGGTGGAACGAATCGACAAAAAGCGTTTTACTCAAGATTGTGGAATCATGGCAAAATTTGAACAGTCTAGTCGACGACGTTCCTCTGATGCAGATCCTGTGGTGGCGGAACTCACTTACTTCGGCACACTGCAAGAGATTTTGAGGATCGATTACAGAGGATTTTTTGTCGACTTGTTCGACGTGCAATGGTTCAAGATAATCATGGAGGGTCGCAACGCTACTGTGCGTAGAGGAGAGTCTGGTTTTCTTGAGGTGGATTCTACTAAGAAATGGACTGACCTAAGAGACACTTTCGTACTACCCGAGCATTGTGAACAAGTAAGTATGTAAATAGTTAACATCCCCTTTTTACAAGTTATGTGCTTGAAAGCTCTCATGTAAGTTATGTGGCTCTGGTAGGTAATATTTCATCCTACAAAGTCTACATCAAACTGGTGGTACGTCATAGAGGTAGCCCCTCGTAGTGCAAGGACGTATGAAGGCTACCATGTGCCAATCACGACGGCATCAATGGAGGAGATCAGAGAAGATGCTCAATCAGAAGCCGCTGCGGTGGTGCCAGACGAGCATCAAGATGCTACTACTCTATATGGGGTGCATGCAGAGGAGCTACAAAATGAAACAGAGGATATATGTTTAAACGGAGAGCTCTATATAGATATAGGAAGTTATGCTGAGTTATGCGAGGATGAGAGAGAGATCTCTTAAAGCCACAAATATTGTATTTGAACAATTTTGCTCCGTGTTGTAAAAGCTCTGGCTCTCTAAGTACCTTCCATGGTGTATAACGCTCTTTTCTACTCGCGCTCACATCTTTTGATTGAAAATTCTGAGTTTTCGACTTGCCTCTTCTATCACTCAATTCATTGCGTCATTGTATTTATATGCGTCATTACGTCATTCAATATTAAGTTTAAATATTTGTGTGTTTAATGCAGGTATGGATGATGAGGAGTTTCTTTCTTCTTTGTCACCGCAGCAGAGACAGTGGTACGTGGAGCGTCATCGCTCTGGCGCATCATCGCGCGTTCCTACTCCATCCGCATCTCCCTCTATTTCGGAGCATTCGGCGCGCTCCGAAGCTTCGGCGTCGATGAGAAGAGCTTCACACTCGTCTAGACACCGGCGCTCTAGTGGTGGCGGTGGCGGTTGTTGTGGGGATTCCTCCACCGATGCCTCCACACCGCCTCGTGTTCGACGAGGCTCTTTACCCTCCCCTTCTTTGCCCGCCCCCACACCAGCCATCATCTCCATCTACGCCAGGTTTTGCACGGCTGACTGTTCCTAGCAGCTACACACCTCTACCTACTCCGCCAGGAGCCACCCCACTCGACACTCCTCGCTTCGGGGCCCAGACGCCGGTGGAGACACCTGACGTCCGTACCCCCATCGACACGCCGCTAGAGACCCCTGCCGGGACATCCAGGTTCACGCGTCACCGGCCAGAGGGCTTGCCTTACTCCGTCGACTTCAGTGGCAGCATCATCATGGATGATGACGGCAAGAAGGTGATCTCGCGTATGCGTGGTCTTTGCTCTCAGCTGTTTAGACACTACATACTAAACAAATGGAGTGAAGTACCAAGTGATTTAAAAAACAGAGTCATCAGCATACTTCATGATGAGTTTCCCGTTCCAACACGGGATCAGCACTTCAATGAAGACCTGATAAAGATTTGAATGTGCGAATACTACAAACACAAGCGTTCCGAAGTGCAAAAAGCAATCAAGCATGGGTGGAACAGGCCAGATTGGCTGGCCAAAGAAGATTGGAAGAATGCGAATAAAGCAGCGCGCGAGAATCCCGACAAGTGGAAGCAACAAAAGGATGCAGCCAGAGCGCGAGTAGAGGCAGGGAGCTCGCACCACTTGGGGAGCGGTGGATGGGCATCATTTGAGGCCGATTTTGTAAGTGTTTTCGCATTGCTCTTTATGTTCGATAGTTTAGGGTTTATGAGTTTTTTAATTCTAACATAATGAATTCTTTGTACGTTTGGACAGTGGTCGATGACAGGACGTGATCCCACACCGTACGAGCGCGAGTACGCAGGCAGGAAGGGCTTAAACGCCCTGATGGACATTCTCAGTTCTCGCAGCGGCATGGTTAGTATTAGGGTTTACTCTTTTCTATTTTTTGTATTGTTTTATAAATGTCGTTATATGTTTATACTTACTGAAAGCTATCTTATTATCTTTTTTTGCAGAATCCGACAGATACGCCGCTTGGACGCGATGAGACGTCTGACTAGACGACGTCAGTTTAGCCGTAGCTAGATAGCATTAGTTTAGGGTTTCTCATAGCTTATGTATCATGAGACGGATTTTATACGTCTTTTTGAACCATGTATATTATTACATTTGTCACCGCAGTTCATTTTGCCAATCAATTCTTTATGCCTATGATGTTGTACAATTGTCATTACTACATTTGCCAATCAATTCATTTTGCCTATGATGTGTACAATTGTCAATTTTACGCTTGTCAATTTTGCAAACAATGCGTCTTGTGGGTGACTATTTTGGATCTATTATCGACCCTTCCACTTTTTTTAAAAAGTGAATCAAGTACAATATGGTTGATGGGTGGTAGGGCATTCAATGCCCTGTCACCAAAAAAAAATTCTCTTAGGCGTCGCTATTTATGGCTCTGGAGCGTCGCTATGAGCGTCGCTATAGACTTCTGTGTAAACGTCGCTATGACCGTCGCTATGACCGTCTCTATATAGCGACGGTTATAGCGACGCATATAGCGACGCTCTCGTAGCAACGCTATTAGCGACGGTTTTAGCGACGCCGGGGGTTATAAAAACCCAGTGTATTTCCGTCGCTAACAGCGTCACAAGAGCACACAACCTCTTGTAGTGTTTGCATGTTATTCATCATTTCATTTATCCTTTTGAGCATGTCGTCTATGGTTGTAAGTGCTGCTGCAGCAACAGTTCCCACTTGTGCTAGTTTGGTGGATGCTGTTTTCTCACTTTGATTATCCTTAGGGACATCTTCTTCATTGAAAATATCACAATTGTCTCTAAGTCAATAGCTCTGACACACACTCTTCTAGGGTTATATGTTTCTTGCCATACAATATAGCATGAAGCTCTTTGTTTAGCAGTCCCTCTAGAAACAATGATCTTAATTTTTCTTCTGCAAGTATTTCCAGTTTTGGGTATCTTGCTATGTATTTTTTTATTCTAGTTTCACAATCCCTAACATACTCACCTTGTTTCTGTTTGAAGCTATATATTTGAGCTACAGTATTATGTTTGATCCCCGTTTTAATACAAGCAGCTGCAAATCCTTGAGCTAATGTATTTAAGTCCATGATTGACCTTGGTGGAATATTTTGGAACCATGTCAGTGCTTTTCCTTCTAATGTCATTCCAAATCCCTCGAATTGAGTATGGAAATCAAATATGAATTCAACTCTTAGCACTTTCTTAAAGCTTGCTAAGTGGTCATATGGATCCCCAGACCCACTGTATTTTTTGACCCATTTTTGAAAATCAACTGGTCTGACACGTCTATTTGGTTCAACTCCCGGTCTCCTAGAAGTTGGTCATGTTTCGAGTCCTTCAAACCAGTCTGCTAGAAATAGTGACTCATGTAGCCCTGGAATCGCTTTAGTGTCACCGAGTTTTCTTTGTGATGAGGTAGTTTTTGGTTTTTTAACATTACTCCCAAAAGATCTCTCATGGAGTTCCTCTCTTGGAATAGTTTCTGGTCCTTGACCCAATATTCAATCTCTTATGGAGTACCCTTGGTATTTGGTTTGTTCCACCTCCTCAGGACTCAGCATAACAAAGTTATTGTTATAAAAATCCCTAAATAGGTAGGTTGGTAGATTTTTTGAACCCTTGTCTTCGATTTTGAAGATATAGATGATCTTCATGGGTGTTAACTGTCCTGATTTGGCATGAGACGTCCATAGAAGATCTTTGACGTTTCTATCCTCCCAACAATAGACCCCGATCCCTTCAAATCAGCTTGATTGTATCCCTTGAATTCTGAGTTGGTGGTCCTTCTTTTGTTTCCATATCTAGAATTATGGTATTTACTTATAACCCTCATTTGTTTATCACATCAGGGTTTTCAACTTGTAAATACTAAGTTCTGTTTTTATCCATATACATTTTTCCTTGTTTGTTTTCCCTGATTTCCTCTTCAAACTCTATGTCGTGGTCATCAATGCGAATGGCATACTCTTCATTAGGATCCATGTAAACTTGAGCTCCATGGCCATAGTCTTATCAAAGGTGAGTATGGGCTCATATCGCACTGTCGTTCCGGTTCCTGAACGAGTCGAATACGAAGACATTTCAGACGTTAATTTTGAAAAAGTCTCCGAAACCTCTCCAAAGATAGTGTCCAAGTGATCGCCTTGATTCACACTCTCTTCAGTGGATACTCTACCAACGGTCTCCCCAAATTCCTTGGTTTGCTAGTATACAAACAGATCTAAGGTTCATATAGACTTGTGAAGCCCTGGATAGAGTATTTATTGTCAGATTGACTAGTTATCAGTTTCCTCCACTTTTGTGATCCAAATTTCACCAAATTTGATTTGTGTGGTCTACTTGATATACTTGACCTTGTGGTATACTCAAATGTGTAAAAATATCCAATTTTGTAGCAGCAGATGTAAATAATCGTGATTATTTACTTTTGGTATTTTTATGCATTTTTTTACCACATTGTTGACACATAATGGTTAAGCAGCTCAACTTAAGCTCCCTAGCCAAGTTTCATCAAGTTTGGAACTATCCCTGTTCAAATGGTCAACAGTTTTGTGTCTACAAACTGACTTTACAAATTTGACCACAAGTTTCACTTCAATGATCCAAATCTGTTCGAATTTAATTTGTGTGCTTAATATAACATGCTAAAACTAGTGGTATGTTGAATTGGTCAAAAAGGTTGAAAAATGGAACAAATGTAAATAATCACGATAATTTCCTTATAGTCAATTTTTGCATCTTTTTGGTCAACTTAGCATGTACACTTGTTTAGCACATCAATATAAGCCTATGAGTCAAGTTTCACTGAGTTTAAACAAGATTTTTCTAATTTACACTCAGATTCTCAACAATTAGTACAGATCTCAGTTTTTACCAAGGTTTTGGTGATCCATATTCTATGTGCCTTTACAAAAGATGGTTGTACACATGCATAAAGTCTCTCGTATCAACCTTGGTCCCTTTTGAGCTGAAAGTAAATAATCGTGATTGTTTACTTTTGGCCTAAAATGAGTACTTTCTTCAACTTTTTCAGTGGGACAGTTTTTTTATGATCTATTTTAAGCTTCCGAGTCAAGTCAAAACTTAATTTGGCCTAAAATGTCAAGAAAAAGTAAATAATCTGAGTTTGTAAACTCTTGAAAATTTACCTCAAATACGTCCTTAAGCTTACCCACTGGTTCATAAAACTTTTAAAGAATAATCTCCAACTGAATTCAGTGGTTGACAGTCTTTTGGTACTGTGAGTCATAGGCCTGAAATTTTGCAACTTCACATAAATAGCTCACAATTGATTCTTTTGGATAGAGAAATGTTTTGAGATCCCACCTCTGATTTTACTTACCCTACTACACTGGGGTTGTGAAAAGTGTCCACAAACATTCGTTTTCTTGTTTTTTATGGTTTTCTGAGCCTTGATCTTAAGACTTGTCTCGTCTATCAATCGTTCTCAAAATCCTAATCTAATATATAGTTCACTCAATGTTTTAAAAATCCACATTGAGTGAACCACGTATATTGTGCTCTCTCTCTCTCTCTCTCTCTCTCTCTCTCTCTCTCTCTCTCTCTCTCTCTACTCTATAATATCTCGTGTGTGAAAATTATATCTCTCCATTAAGTAAACTACTCTAGTATCTACTTAACTATGTCCTATTTCCTAACATCTTGTTGTTGACGGTTCTACAAGGAAGGATTGCAGGGTTATTAACGCCATTATTTGACATGTAAACATGAAAATGGTTTGCAAAGTGCTATCAAATAAGACACAACTTTTTGGTATCACCAACACATTGTCTTACCCACACCCAATTGTTCTTATTATCACATTTTAGTAGAGAATATGAATTATTTGTCTCATTTGTGTACAATGCCTTCAAATGGGCGCAATACATAAAATATTCATCTTGTGAAATACAATCCAAAATTGAGCACTACCATCATATGTTGGTCTTACATAACTTTCTTCATCACTCCAAAGTTTTCTCATTAATTTGTATCTCACGAACGCATGTGTATAGTCCATTTCTAAGACCATATTAGGTATTTTGGTAAAAATTTTGCATTATGGGAATCTCCAAATGGACCAAATTCATGTAATTTTGGAATTTCCAACTTAAAGTGGGAAAAAAGGAGACAAACTTGTTGATAAGATAAAGTGAAAATTTTATTGGATTGTGATGTTGATAAACACCAAAATTCAAGAGGATGAACAAAACATGAATTTGAAGAAACACTCTTAATTAAATAAAAGAAAGAAAGGTTGATACAACTAAAGATCTTGTTTACAAAATTGAGTCTTTAGTCACAAAAGAAGCTCTACACAATCTTCTCCAAATTTGATGCCATATCCAAATTTTGATCCGAGCGTGGTTGATGTGCACGAGCAAGACTTGCTTTAGCTTTTAGAGCAATCCTTTCTGGAATCTTTATTCTAGAAAATGATCCTTCTTTGTTGGGTCTCCATGACCAAAAAATTGCATCTACCATTTCCCACACTTGTGGATCCTTACAGTTGATAGCCCAAAAACCCTTCCAACAATTAGTGTAAGCTTGAGTATCTGTCATCCCACTCTTTCTTTCACAAGATGCCCAATATTGAATCAATTCTTTTTTGTAGTTTGGTGATGTAGGCTCGTTATCAATGTCTAATAAAGCCATTGCGAGCCAAACTGGATAGATTTCCATGTCACTTGGAACTAGCATAACAAAGTCACCTTGATGCACATTAGAGATAGGTTCAAACTCTTCCCTTGGTCTATCAATCTCGTTGAGGACCATAAAAATGATCATTCAACTCTTCAAGGGGCCTAGGAATATTTTTTCTCCTTGTTGTAAGCTCATTTTAGTTGATTGTAGGCCACAAGAGTCCTGAGTTGTTGGCCATAAATTTTCATACAAGCCTCCCTCTGATATGGTTGCTTTTCCAAGCTCGTCAATCACCTTACTCTGGTAATCTATCAGTGGTCTATGATACTGTGGCACATTTGGACCATTCCATAGATTTTACCAAAACGTAATATAATTCTTTAATCCTAAAATCACTTCTTCATGAGCTTTGACATATTTTTCCATTGGCACCAAAGGTGTATCTCAATGCGGCAACATTGGATTTCCTTCTATGTCTATTTTCCAAAAGCAAATACTTCCACTCCAACTTGATACACCTACATGTGCCTTATACTGCATCATTAATATCTCATCTTGCATAAAAAAATTGAATTGAAGTGGTTTGTAATTTACAACAAGTATGTCCTCTCCATCAAAAAGATAACCATCACAATATTGCTTGAAATTGGGGACCTTTTTAAGAAAAAATGGGGCCAGAGATGAAGAAGAGATAATTCGTAATCTTTCCATCAAATGTGGCAAAGTATATGTTTGTGTAGCTCTCAATTTCTTTGAAAACTTATTGAACATGGCATCTATGTCCTCATGTGCATGCCCAACCATCAAAAATCCTAGTTGGATGGTTTTAAAAACACCCCTTGCAACAAGCATTGACAAATAGGCAAATAAGTATCTATTTTTGTTTTCCCTTGCACAAATATCCAATTGTAGTGACAATTTCTTTGGCAACTTGCAAAATGTTGACCCCGATTCCGCTTCTGTAGCTTCCAATGGTTTCCCGATGGGTTCTTTTCCTCACTCAAGTTGTGGTGGTCTAAAGCATCCCTTGAGTTCAGAGCATGTAGTAGAGAGATACTACTCCTTGGTAGTCCATTTGTTGCTAGATCATCAAGATGATTCTTAAATATCCTCTCTACGTTATGTAAACAATTAGAAATTGAGCTAGTTGTAAGATTTGGATCATTTGGCCACAAACCATTCAAGACAAAGTGACCATAATGACCTTCTCCATGGCCATGAGTGATCATACCTATCAAAGCCACCTGCAAATTGTATCCTGAATCCACACCTTTAGGAACAATGCATAATCTAGGAATGGCAGTCTTCTTTTGATCCATATTATCATGGACTATACAAACAAACTTTTGTGGTTGAGTTTCTGAATATGTGCGCCATGCATAATATAAGCTCCTACAACTCTTCTATTGTGCCATGTGAACTTCTCTTTCTCTCAAGAGAAGAGCTCTCTCTTCAAGAGAAGGTTTAGCTTCTAGCCTTGCCTTGATTGAACTACAGACATTGCACTTAGAGAACTCACTTGTCTTTGTTAAAGTGACATGTGGATACTCTTTGTTCCAAATTCTACCAAAAGAAGACTGAGATAACTTCTTCTCATAACACATTCGGTCCAGTTTTGTGTTGATTTTGATTAAAATGTCAACTTGTTTGTACATTGATGGAGTCACTAATTGAGTCTCTCTTGATCCATCTAGTAGTGTTATGCTTCTATGTGGCATCTTCTCAGAGTTGTTATCCACAAATTCATTAATAGTGCTCTTGCTTAACTAGTATGTTGAAGTACTCTTCTCAATGTACATGTGTTACCATGCACATATTCGTGCACACCATTTTCAAAATTTTCCTTGTAGTGGTAAAATGATGTCTTTGGTATTCCATGTAGCTCATAACATGCTCTACAACAAACAATAGAGTCATTTAACTTGAATTGGTATCGCATCTTCTCATCTTTCTGATAGCATATAGATAGAACATCATATACATAATTTGTGTGTGCTTTTTAAGAATCTTCCCAAAAGTCTTGCCATAATCTTGTCATCTAATCACGATCTACAAACTCAAAGAATTTTTTCCACAACAATAAATGCATGAAACTCTTTGAATTGACTCAACTGAAAGATAAAAAGTGGAAGTTGGTGTTGCTTGCACTTTTTGAGTCCTGTTGAGATGAGACTGTATCGTCTCTTCCTTAGCAAAGGGGCATCAACACTACCATCAATTTTTTTCCCAGAATTGTCATCATTGGATACATCCTCACATCTAGCATGCATCCCAAATTCAGGAACAAAGTGTTGTACTGGGCTCCCATCCAACATGGTTGTCTGTTGGATGGGACACTTTAGCAAAGTAATGCTTCTCACGTTAGGTATATTCTCACTAATTGCATTCTCCCTTTCAATACCTACATCAAAAAGTCATCACCAAGTACCTGAAAATTGACATAATCATGTGGAAATACATAGAAGATGGTCCCTTCATTAATAATGTGCATCATTGTGTCGTCCTTTAAAAGGATTGTTTGGTTTCTCCAAGATTCTCGTATAGACATTTCAAACCTGGGCTTGTAATAGGTATTGCATCTATAACTAGAGGATCAAAATGATCCCCTTGTTCATCACCATTGTAGCTTTCATTTGTGTCAATTATGTTGTCATTCATTATGGATTTCTACAAAAGAAGCTTAGGCCATCAAACAACACTCCATAATTAGCTTTGGAGAGATGTAATATCCATTGTAGAAAAAGGGAGGACCACATCCTTCAAACATTCCATTAGTATAGATGTATTTCCTTGCCCTATCTTTGTACCACCACAAGTGGAATCGGGATCTATTCTACACACATAACCAATACCAACAATTTCATTATCAAGTACCATATGCACTTTCTCTCCAGATTCAAAGTCCATCTTATAAGTGGAATGAAACACCTTGTTAAGTTTATAATTATAGATAAATTCTCTTTGAAAGAAAATGTATAAGTTACATTACACATTACACAAGGGTTGTGAATACTATAACTCTATAGACATTGATATATTAAATCATAGCTTGGACAAGTGGTTAACCTAGTTGTAATGGCCAATGTCCAAGGTGCCATTTTAAGAACTTTCTTCTCAATGTCCAAGCATCTCTTGCTTCTTCCAATGGAAGTAAGGTTGGAAAAGGGGGGATATTGAAACCAAAATCCCCTTTCTATATGAGGTATAGCTTGGAGAATGGTGGACCTAGTTCTAATGGCTATTGTTCAAGGTGCTATTGTAGGAATTTGCTTCCCAATGTCCAAGTATCCCTTGCTTCTTTCAATGGAAGTAAGGTTGGACACGTGGTGGAGCTTGAAACCAAAAGTCCATGTTTCTATATGAGATTAAAGCTTGGACAAGTGATGGACCTAGTTTTAATGTACAGTGTCCAAGGTGGTAAAGTAGGAACTTGAATCCCAATGTGCAAGTATCTCTTGCTTCTTTCAGTGGAATTATGATTGGACAAGTGATAGATCTCAAAACCAAAGTCTCTTTCTATATGAGAGTAAAGTTTTGACAAGTGTTGAACCTAGTTAATGTCCAAGGTGAAATATTGTAGGGCCTTGGTTCTCAATATCCTAGTAGACCTTGCTTCTTTAAATGGAAGTAAGGGTGGACAAGTGGTGAATCTTGAAACCAAAAGTCCCTTTTATATATGAGAGTAAATCTTGGACAAGTGGTGGACCTAGTTTTAATGGCCAATGTCCAAGGTGGTGTTCCCAATGTCCAAGTATCTCTTGCTTCTTTCAATGCAAGTAAGGTTGGAAAAGTGATGCATATTGAAACCAAAAGTCCCTTTCTAAATGAGAGTAAAGGTTGGACAAGTGGTGGACCTAGTTTTAATGACCAATGTCCAAGGTGAACTATTGTAGGGCCTTGCTTCTCAATGTCCAAGTATCCCTCGCTTATTCTAATGGAAACAAAATTGGAGCAGTGGTGGATCTTGAAACAAAAACCCCATTGCTTTATTTGAGAGTATCTTGGACAAGTGGTGGACCTAGTTTTAATGGCCAATGTTCAAGGTGAACTACAAGCAGATAAATCCAATGGTTGGAGAAGTGGTGAATATTGGACCAACTATAATAGAGTATAGCTTGGACAAGTGGTGGACCTATAAGTTTTTATGGCAAACATAGGACAATTGCAAGGCCTTACTTCTCAATGTCGGAGCAGCCCTTGCTTTCTTCAATGGAAGCTTGGAGAAGTGATGGATGAAGTTGTCAATCTTGAAACCAAAACCTCCTTGCTATATTAGGGCATAGTTTGAACAAGTGGTGGACGTAGTTTTAATGGCCAATGCTGAAGGTGAACTACTAGATGAGCTAGTAGATTCCTAAATTCAAAGAAATACTTGCTTCAACAAGGACAAGTGGTGAATCTTGAAACCAAAACCCCCTCCCTATGTAAGACTCTCGCTTTGACAAGTGGTGGACCTGGCTTTGATGGGAAATGGCAAAGGTGTACTACAAGAAAGCAACATTGCTTTTTAAGGGCAAAGCTGAATGAAAATAGAATTGGAGTAGTGGTGGATTTTCAAATAGAAGACACCTTGCTATATTAGATTATGGCTTGGAATTGTGATGGAATCAATATTTGGGGCAAGGTCCAAGGTGAATTATTGCATGACCTAGCCCTTGCTTCTCTTGATAAGAAAGATTTAAAAATTGGTGAAATTTCAAACAAAACCCCCAATCTTGCTATGATGAGAATAAATTTGAGATTAGTTTGGGCATGTTGCGGATATGGTCAATGTCCAAGGAAAATTTTGAGTTCTGAGCTCCAAAATAGAGTCATTTTCCACCACTGATTTATGTTGATTGTCTTTGGTGAGTTGTGAAGCAAGGAAAGGGAATGGGTTTTAGATACATAGCTTATCTAAGCTAGACCACAATTGAGAAAGTGGAATAGGGTGGTGAAACAAGAGGTAAGAGTGGGGTTTGGGACAACCCCACGCAGGGTCAAGGGGTGGCAGAAAATCACATGTTTTATCTCTTTTCAACAAAATTTCTTTGCTTTTTGGAGCAAGTTCAATACTAATATAAAAGGGGATAATACAGCTTACGTGGCATTTTAGTAAGCGAACCCTATCAAACACAAAAAGAAAAAAATATGCACAGAGTTACGTGCATAGAGGTCAAAAAACAAAGAGAATCCACACATACAGCACACGCAAGCGACACAAGAGGACATGCAGAGAAGTCGCTATCATACTCAACACGTGTAGGAGACCATCACCACGTACGAGATACGAGGTTGCTGCAACGTAGATACTGCAAGAGATCATCATCGTGGAAAAACAGAAGCAAGCTTGTTTGCCTGACAGAGGAAAGCTTGTTTGATTGGAAAAGGAAAGCTTGAGAACATCATCACTCTCAATAGAGGAGAGATTTTGAAAGGTCCAACCCTCCCCCCCTCTCTGTGTGTCTCTCTCTGTATTGTTGTTTTCATGTGCAGCTAATGACTCTCTATCATCGCGCTCAATAGAGGAGATCTTTTGAGATGTCCAACCCTCTCTCTTTGTCTCTCTCTGTATTGTTGTCTTCATGTGTAGTTAATGACTCTCTGTCATTCACTTCCTATTCAAATTTTGATTTAGTTTCAGATACTGATTCAAGTTTTGACTCAGTTTTTGATACGGGTTTAGGTTCTAATTTGTGCACAAAAGTACAAGGTTTAGGGTTTTCAATATTGAATATTGTTTTCATTTCCCATTTGACTCAAATCTCACTCAATACACATGAACTCTAAGTGTTGTTTCCCTCTCTCCCTTGCACATACTTCTGTGTAAAGGTTCTATGTACATACTTATAGGTGAAAACAATAATGTACATACTTAAATATACATACTTATAGGTGAAAAAAGTAATGTACATGATAGTGTAAGTTTGAGTAGACTTACTTTTGAGTTTTGGTGAGGCTGATTCTTACACTGAGGTATGCTTTAATGTCTACCTTTCGTACACAGTTTGTTGAAAGTTGTAAATTGGAGGATTTAGAAGACACCAACCATTGTATCCACCTTCCGGAACTTGGCTTTAATGGCCAACTATTGGATCTTGGATGCACTTCCCTTTAGGAGTTGGTTAGAATGGCCCATTGGAAAATCTTAGGTCTACCTATTTCACACACTTTATTTGAGATTGCAAGGTGGTGGATCTAGGAGACACTAACAATTGGATCCACATTTCAAGCCTTTGTTATAATAATCAATAGATGGATCTTTGATGCACCTACTTACCAATTCTTAGTCTAAATGGCCAAGTGGTGGATCTAAGATCTACTCATCCCACAAACATTGTGTAAAATTACAAGTGTTGTGAGGCCAAGTGTTGAATGCACCTAACTTTAAGGCATGGTTAGACTGGCCAAGTGGTGGATCTACGGTCTATACCCACCTACCAATAATTGGTTAGAATGGCCAAGTGGTGGATCTACGGTCTACACCCACCTACGAGTACTTGATTAGAATGGCCAGGTGGTTGATCTATGGTCTATCTTTCCTATAAATAGTATTTAAAATTGATAGATGGTGGATGTAGGAGAAACCAACCATTGCATCCACCTTGCAAGATTTGGTTAGAATGTCCAAGTGTTGGATCTAAATTGCATCCACCTTTAAGCCCTAGTTAGAATGGCCAGGTGGTGGATCTAAGGTCTGCATATTGCACAAACTTTGTTTAAAATGAGAAATTGGTGGATGTAGGAGAAACCAACAATTGCATCCACCTTGAAAAATCTGGTTAGAATGCCAAGTGTGGATCTTGGATGCACTCACCTTGAAAAATAGGATGTTAGTGGATGTAGGAGAAACCAACCATTACATCCACCTTGCAAAATCTAGTTAGAATGACCAAGTGGTGGATCTTGGATGCACCCAACTTCAGGAATTGGCTAGAATGGCTAAGGATCTAAGGTCTACCTTTCTTACACACTTTGTTGAAAGTTGTAAATTGGAGGCTTTAGAAGACACCACCATTTCACCCACCTTCCAAAACTTGGCTTGAATGGCCAACTGTTGGATCTTGGATGCACTTACCCTTTAGGAGTTGGTTAGAATGGCTCACAGGGGAATCTAAGGTTTACCTATTTCACACACTTCATTTGAGATTCCAAGGTGGTGGATCCAGGGTACACCAACAATTGGATCTACATTTCAAGCATTCTTATAATGTTTGAGTGTAGAATCTTTGATGCACCTACAGCTTCCCAGTTCTTAGTCCAGATAATCAAGTGGTCGATCTAGGATCTACTCATCCCACAAACATTGTGTAAAATTACAAGTGTTATGATGGCCAAGTGTTGAATGCACTTAACTTTAAGACAAGGTTATAATGGCCAAGCGGTGGATCTAGGATCTACAAACACCTACCAATACTTGGTTAGAATGGCCAAGTGGTGGATCTATGGTCTATCTTTCCTATAAACAACACTTAAAATTGATAGATGGTGGACGTAGGAGAAAGCAACCATTGTATCTACCTTGCAAAAGTTGATTAGGATGGCCAACAAGTGGTGGATCTAAATTCTAGACACCTTTCAGACTTGGTTAGAATGGCTAGGTGGTGGATCTAAGGTCTACATATTGCACAAACATTGTTTAGAATGAGAAATTTGTGGATATAGGAGAAACCAACCATTGCATCCACTTTGTACAAGATCTAGTTAGAAACGGCCGCGTTGTGAACCTTGGATGCAGACCTTGGATGCACCCACCTTCAAGAATTGTCTAGAATGGATAAGTGGTGGATCTAAGGTCTATCTTTCTCACACACTTTGTTAAAAGTTGTAAATTGGAGGATTTAGAAAACACCAACCATTGCACCCACCTTCCAAAACTTGTCTAGAACGGCCAAGTTTAGGAGGAGTTAGGAAACACCAACCATTTCACCCACCTTCCAAAACTTGTCTAGAATGTCCAACTGTTGGATCTTGGATGCACTCACTCTACAGGACTTGGTTAGAATGGCCCACTAGGGAATTTAAGGTCTACCTATTTCATGAACTTTGTTTATATATTGCAAGGTGGTGGATCTAGGAGAAACAGACAATTGGCTCCACATTTCAAGCCTTGGTTGGAATGGTAGAGTGGTGGATCTTTGATGCACATACTTTCCAAATCTTAGCTTGAATGGCCAAGTGGTGGATCTAGAATCTACTCATTGCACAAAATTTGTGTAAAATTACAAGTCTTATGATGGCCAAGTGTTGAATGCACCTAACTTTAAGACATGGTTAGCATGGCCCCCGAGTATGTCACCTAATAAAAATGTAACATATCATGTGAGTTAAACAGAAGGGTATTTAAAGTTATTGAAACTTACAGAAATATATATACATAAGGGCATTATTTTTTCAAATTTGAAAAAAACTTACAGATTTTAAAACAAAAGGGTACATTATATTTTTAACAAAATTCACAGATAAGGGGTTTTTCAAACATGTCTTGAGCGCATGTGATATGGTAGTTTTACACATAGTGAACCCCCCGAGGCATGGCCAAGTGGTGAATCTACGATGTATCTTTCCCACAAAAACTATTTAAAATTGATAGATGGTGGATGTAGGAGAGACCAACCATTGCATCCACCTTGCAAAATATAAGTTAGAATGGCCAAGTGGTGGATCAAAATTGCAGCCATCTTTAAGACTTGGTTAGAATGGTGGCCAGGTGGTGGATCTAAGGTCTCCATATTTCACACACTTTGTTTAAAAATGGGAAGGTTGGTTGATTTAGGAGAAACCAACCATTGCATTCACCTTGGAAAATATGCTTAGAATGGCAGAGTGGTGAATCTTGGATACATCCACCTTTAGGAATTGGCTAGAATGGCTAAGTATCTAAGGTCTAACTTTGTTAAACACTTTGTTGAAAGTTGTAAATTGGAGAGTTTAGGAGACACCAACCATTGCACCCACCTTCCAAAACTTTGCTAGAATGGCCAACTGTTGGATCTTAGATGCATTCACCCTCTAGGACTGTGTTAAACACTTTGTTGAAAGTTGTAAATTGGAGAGTTTAGGAGACACCAACCATTGCACCCACCTTCCAAAACTTTGCTAGAATGGCCAACTATTGGATCTTAGATGCATTCACCCTCTAGGACTGTGTTAAACACTTTGTTGAAAGTTGTAAATTGGAGAGTTTAGGAGACACCAACCATTGTACCCACCTTCCAAAACTTTGCTAGAATGGCCAACTGCTGTATCTTAGATGCATTCACCCTCTAGGACTGTGTTAAATGGCCTACTAGGGAATCTAAGGTCTACCTATTTCACACACTTTATTTGGAATTGCAAGGTGGTGGATCTAGGAGACACCAACAATCGGACCACATTTCAAGCCTTCATATAAAGGCCAAGTGTTGGATCTTTGACCTACATCCCTATTGTTAGTTAGGATATCCAAGTGGTTGATCTAGCATCTACTCATCCCACAAAATTTCAGGAAGGCTAAGTGTTTAATGTTCCAAACTTTAAGACATGGTTAGAATGTCTAAATGGTGGATCTACGGTCTACATCCACATTAGGAAAAGTTTGGACTCAAAAATGGGCCTTGTAAGAATTGTTGATGTGGCATAGCTTTCAAAAAGTGGGGATCGGTAAATTTTTTGCAAATAAGATGCAAACTTGTCGGAGGTTGGATATTTAGAATCTACTATTCAAATGCTATCTATTGATATATGGCATGCATGTATCGGACATTGCCTTCATGTAGATCTAGAAAAAGGTGAATTTAGATTACCGTAACAGTAACAAAACCTGACTGATTGAAAACAAATGGCATAACTTTCATAGAAGTCATCCAAACTTTTCAGACCTTGGCTCTTTAATCCATTTTTCAAGAACTTTTGAATGATAGGTCATATCATGGGGTTCTAAGCAATATTTAGAGGGGTCTACCGGGTTTCTTTATTTTGTACAACTTTGATGATGTGGCACTCTTAAAAGGCCCAAAAATGAGTTCAAAATTTTCCTAATGTCTACTAGTACTTAGTTAGAATGGCCAGATGGTGGATCAATGGTCTCTCTTTCCTATAAACACTATTTAAAATTGATAGATGGTGGACATATGAGAAACCGACCATTGCATCCACCTTGCAAAATTTGGTTAGAATGGCCAAGTGGTCGATCTAAATTGCAGAAACCTTAAAAACTTGGTTCGAATGGCTAGAAGGTGGATCTAAGGTCTATCTTGCTCACACACTTTGTCAAAATTTATAAATTGGAGGATTTAGGAGACACCAACCATTGCACCCACCCTCCAAAACTTTGCTAGAATGGTCAACTGTTGGATCTTGGATGCATTCACTCTCTAGGATTGTGTTAAAAATGGCCTACTAGAGAATCTAAGGTCTACCTATTTCACACACTTTATTTGGAATTGCAAGTTGGTGGATCTAGGAGACACCAATAATTGGACCACATTTCGAGCCTTGGTTATAAGGGTCCAGTAGTGGATCTTTGACCTACTTTCCAATTGTTAGTACAGATAGCCAAGTGGTCGATCTAGAATCTACTCATTCCACAAACTTTGTGAAAAACTACAAGTGTCAGGACGGCCAAGTGTTAAATGTTCCGAACATTAAGACATGGTTAGAATGGCCAAGTGGTGGATCTACGGTCTACACCCACCTACCAGTACTTCGTTAGAATGGCCAAGTGGTTCATCGATGGTCTCTCTTTTCTATAAACACTATTTAAAATTGATAGATGGTGGACATATGAGAAACCAACCATTGCATCCACCTTGCCAAATTTGGTTAGAATGGCCAAGTGGTGGATCTAAATTGTAGACACCTTCAAAACTTGGTTAGAATGGCTAGGTGGTGGATCTCGGTCTACATATTGCACAACATTTGTTTAAAATGAGAATTTGGTGGATATAAGAAAAACCAACCATTGTATCCACCTTACAAGACCTCGTTAGATTAGCCAAATGGTGAATCTTGGATGCATCCACCTTCAAGAATTGGCTAGAATCCGTAAGTCGTGGATCTAAGGTCTAATTTTCTCACACACTTTGTTGAAAGTTGTAAATTGGAGGAATAGGAGACACCAACCATTTCCCCACCTTCCAAAACATGGCTAGAATGGCTAGGTGTTGGATCTTGGATGCACTCACTCTACATGACTTGGTTAGAATGGCCCACTGGGGAGTTGAAGATACACCTATTTCATGAACTTTGTTTGAAATTGCAAGGTGGTGGATCTAGGAGACACAAACAATTGGATCCACATTTCAAGCCTTGGTGAGAATGGCGGAGTGGTGGATCTTTGATGCACATACTTTTCAAATCTTATTCTAAATGGCCAAGTGGTGAATCTAGAATCTACTCATCAAACAAAATTTGTGTAAAATTACAAGTCTTATGATGGCCAAGTGTTGAATGCACCTAACTTTAAGACATGGTTAGAATGGCCAAGTGGTGAATCTACGATCTATCTTTCCCATAAACACTATTTAAAATTCATATTGGTGGATGTAGGAGAGACCAACCATTGTAACCACCTTGCAAAATTAGGTTAGAATGGCCAAGACTTAGTGGTGGATCAAAATTGCAGCCACCTTCAAGACTTGGTTAGAATGGCCAGGTGGTGGATCTAAGGTCTCCATATTGCACACACTTTGTTTAAAAATGAGAAGTTTGGTGGATTTGGGAGAAACCAACCATTGCATACACCTTTAAAATTATTCTTAGAATGGCCAAGTGGTGAATCTTGGATACACCCACCTTTAGGAATTGGCTAGAATGGTTAAGTATCTAAGGTGTACCTTTCTTACACACTTTGTTGAAAGTTGTAAATTGGAGGATTTAGGAGACACAAACCATTGCACCCACCTTTCAAAACTTTACTAGAATGGCCAACTGTTGGTTCTTGGATGCATTCAACCTCTAGGACTGTGCTAAAATGGCCTATTGGGGAATCTAAGGTCTACCTATTTCACACACTTTATTTGGAAATGCAAGGTGGTGGATCTAGGAGACACCAACAATTGGACCACATTTCAATCCTTGGTTTTAACGGCCAAATGGTGGATCTTTTCCCTACTTCCGAATTGTTAGTCAAGATAGCCAAGTGGTGGATTAAGGATCCACTCATCCCACAAACGTTATGAAAGACTACAAGTGTCATGACGGCCAACTATTAAATGTTCGTAAATTTAAGTATGGTTAGAATGGCCAAGTGGTGGATCGATCGTCTCTCTTTTCTATAAACACTATTTAAAATTGATAGATGGTGGACGTATGACAAACCAACCATTGCATCCACCTTGAAAAATTCGGTTAGAATGGCCAAGTGGTGGATCTAAATTGCAGACATCTTCAAAACATGGTAAGAATGGCTAGGTGGTGGATTTTAGGTCTGCATATTGCACAAAATTTGTTTAAAATGAGAATTTGGAGGATATAAGAGAAACCAACCATTGCATCCACCTTACAAGACCTGGTTAGAATAGCCAAATGGTGAATCTTGGATCCACCCACCTTCAATAATTGACTAGAATGGATATGTGGTGGATCTTTCTCCCACACTTTGTTGAAAGTTGTACATTGGAGGATTTAGGAGACACGAAACATTGCACCTACCTTCCACAACTTGGCTAGAATGGCCAAGTGTTGGATCTTGGATGCACTCACTCTACAGGACTTGGTTAGAATGTCCCACTAGGGAATTTAAGATCTACCTATTTCATGAACTTTGTTTGAAATTGCAAGGTTATGGATCTAAGAGACACAAACAATTAGATCCACATTTCACCCTTGGTTAGAATGGCGGAGTGGTAGATCTTTGATTCACATAATTTTCAAATCTTAGTCTGAATGGCCAAGTGGTGGATCTAGGATATACTCATCACACAAAATTTGTGTAAAATTACAAGTCTTATAATGGCCAAGTGTTGAATGCACCTAACTTTAAGACATTGTTAGAATAGACAAGTGGTGGATCTATGGTCTATCTTTCCCACAAACATTGTTTAAAATTGATAGATGGTGGATGTAGGAGAGACCAACCATTGCATCCACCTCACAAAATTAGGTTAGAATGGCCAAGTGGTGGATCAAAATTACAACCACCTTCAAGCCTTGGTTAGAATGGCCAGGTGGTGGATCTAAGATGTCCATATTGCACATACTTTGTTTAAAAATGGGAAGTTTGGTGGATTTAGGAGAAACCAACCATTGCCTTCACCTTCGAAAATATGCTTAGAATGGAAAAGTGGCGATCTTGGATACACCCACCTTTAGGAATTGGCTAGAATGGTTATCTAAGGTCTACCTTTCTTACACACTTTGTTGAAAGTTATAAATTGGAGGATTTAGGAGACACCAACCATTGCATCCACTTTCCAAAACTTTGCTAGAATGGCCAACTGTTGGATCTTGGATGCATTCACCCTCTAGGACTATGTAAAAATGGCCTACTGGGGAATCTAAGGTCTACCTATTTCACACACTTTATTTGGAATTGCAAGGTGGTGGATCTAGGAGACACCAACAATCGGACCACATTTCAAGCCTTCATTATAAAGGCCGAGTGGTGGATCTTTGACCTTCTTCCCAATTGTTAGTCAAGATAGCCAAGTGGTCGATCTAGGATCTACTCATCCCACAAACTTTGTAAAAAACTACAAGTTTCAGGACGGCCAAGCTAGAGTTAAATGTTCCTAACTTTAAGACATGGTTAGAATGGCCATGTGGTGGATCTACGGTCTACATCCACCTACCAGTACTTGGTTAGAATGGCCAAGTGGTGGATCAATGGTCTCTTTTTTCTATAAACACTATTTAAAATTGATAGATGGTGAACGTATGAGAAACCAACCATTGCATCCACCTTGCAAAAGTTGGTTAGAATGGCCAAGTGGTGGATCTAAATTGCAAACACCTTCAAAACTTGGTTAGAATGGCTAGGTGGTGGATCTAAGGTCTATCTTTCTCACACACTTTGTTGAAAGTTGAAAATTGGAGGATTTAGGAGACACCAACCATTGCACCCGCCTTCCAAAACATGGCTAGAATGCCCAAGTACTGGATCTTGGATGTACTCACCTTATAGGACTTGGTTAGAATGGCCCAGTAGGAAATTTAAGGTCTACCTATTTTATGAACTTTGTTTGTAATTGCAAGGTGGTGGATGTAGGAGACACAAACAATTGGATCCACATTTCAAGCCTTGGTTAGAATGGCGGAGTAGTGGATCTTTGATGCACATACTTTTGCAATCTTAGTCTAAATGGCCAAGTGGTAGATCTAGAATCTACTCATCACACAAAATTTGTGTAAAATTACAAGTCTTATGATGGCCAAGTATTGAATGCACCTAATTTTAAGACATGGTTAGCATGTCCAAGTGGTGGATCTACGGTCTATCTTGCCCACAAACACTATTTAAAATTGATACATGGTGGATGTAGGAGAGACCAGCCATTGCATCCACCTTGCAAAATTAAGTTAGAATGGCCAAGTGGTGGATCAAAATTGCAGCCACCTTCAAGACTTGGTTAGAATGGCTAGGTGGTGGATCTAAGGTCTCCATATCGCACACACTTTGGTTAAAAATGGGAAGTTTGGTGCATTTAGGAGAAACCAACCGTTGCATTCACATTGAAAAATATGCTTAGAATGGCCAAGTGGTGAATCTTGGATACATCCACCTTTAGGAATTGGCTAGAATCGTTAAGTATATAAGGTCTACCTTTCTTACACACTTTGTTGAAAGTTGTAAATTGGAGGATTTAGGAGACACCACCCATTGCACCCACCTTCCAAAACTTTGCTAGAATGGCCAACTGTTGGATCTTGGATGCATGCACCCTCTAGGCCTGTGTTAAAATGGCCTACTGGGGAATCGAAGGTCTACCTATTTCACACACTTTATTTTGAATTGCAAGGTGGTGGATCTAGGAGACACCAATCATTGGACCACAATTCAAGCCTTGGTTATAAGGGCCCAGTAGTGGATCTTTGACCTACTTTCCAATTGTTAGTCAAAATAGCCAAGTGTTCTATCTAACATCTACTTATCCCACAAACTTTGTGAAAAACTACAAGCGTCAGGATGGCCAAGTCTTAAATGTTCCTAACTTTAAGACATGGCTAGAATGGCCAAGTGGTGGATCTACGGTCTACACCCACCTACCAGTACTTAGTGATAGTTGTTTTTTCGGCTATTCAAATTGTCATAGTGAGCTACCTCACCCTGCCAAATTCACCCAAACACTATGGCTATCCCTACCATTTCACTGTATATAGGCGTCTGTGAGTTAGGGGGCTTTTCTCGTATTTTCTTAAAAACCCTCAATTAGCTAGTCACTGGGCTAGTTGAGCCAAAAAAATAAAAAAATAATTTAAAAAAAGGTATATTATGGCCTCTTTGTGTGTAAATATTTCATTATATATATGGCCTAAATATAGGGATTTTTATAATTATTTTGATAATTTATTTAAATATTTATACCTAAGTGTGTGTTTTATTAAACTTATGTATGCTTTCTTTCATCCTCTTGCACCATAAGTGTATTTTTTGCCAATGTGTACATACTCTAACCTTATATTTTTCTTTTATACAAATCACCCCCACATTTTCACCCTCACCTTCATGAAAACAAAAGATTTGATTTTTACTTTCTTAGTCATGTTTATTATATTATTTTCATTTACTTGCATACCTTTTCCTCTTTCACCCAAAATAATACAAAGAGGGACCATATCATATGATTCCAATATCTTTCCATATCCATAATTCCTCCATATTTATTTATTTATTTATTTATTTTTTACTCAATATTCTAGCACCATGTGCTCATTTGAGCTAAAATCCATGAATAGTCCATACACTAGTCCCACCATGTCTTTATTGCTTTATTCACCATTAATCCTCCTCCATTCATGTGTAAAGGGCAACTTGGATACTTTGCATTATGATATGACAAAGGAGGGGGCCACTAAAAGATTTTTTGAGTGGACCCCAGTCTGCCCACTTTTTCACAAAGTAGCCCATAGTCTTCTCTCACCTCCTTTCCCACTTCCACACACATACACTCATTCCTCTCCATCCCTGACTCAAACCTGCAACTTTCATGGCTTATTTCATCTTCTTCACCACTTCCATCTCTCCTTACTCCATAGCTCAAAAGATTATCATCTCTACACACATATAGCTCAATTTCTCTCTCTAGAATCAAATTCATATTACCATAACCTCTTCATCCTTTCATAAAAAGAGAAAAAATCAGCAAATAACCAAGCTCAAGCTCTGCAAAAGGAGGAGTTTGATCATTGAGAATTCAACTTCCCCATGGTCACAGAAACTGCACCGACAGAGTTCTACAACCGCTTCATTCAATGGAGGAGAAGGTGGAAAATTTCATTTACATCTTGTGGTTTCCACCAAATTGTGTATATTCTCATCCTTCTTTTACTTTTTATCATTGTATAAATTATATAATGCACCTTGAGTGCATATGCCATGTAGATTTATCCCATCCTACTAACTTCAAACTACTAACACTAACTGCTAACCTTTTTTTTTTTGTAAATTGCACCCACTTTACTCTACCGTGGAGTAGACAACCTCACACAAAAACCACTCACCTCTTTAGAATCTTCTCTATTTCACCTCAATAATTCTCTCCTCTTGAGCCCACATCCATGTGACTCAAGAGACAAGAGAGCCCCACTCTCATAAGAACATATAAAATTTCATAAACACGGTTTTCTATGAAAATGTTGATTAGGTATAATCTTAATAAGGGCTCTCCTCACCTATAAATAGAGCCCTTCTCCCTTTGTAAAGAGGAAGTATCCCTACACTATTGCTCACTACTTTGAGCGTGCCATTCACCATCTTAGTTTTAGGGAGTGAGAGTGAGCTCTCTATGCACCATTACATGTGGTGTATAGGAAAGCTTCTTGAGCTAGTTATAACATTGCAAGGGAGTGAGTGATTCATAACTTCCAATCAAAGTTGTACCTACTCTTGCGCATCAATTTAATCAATAAGTTGGGTGCAAATCGCGGGTCAAAACTCTCTTGAGTCTCTCCAATTCACGCTTGGCAACCTCATCTCGTTTGGTTTAAGGTGATGCGTTTTAGTTTTGAGATTCTTTTGTAGTATCTGCTTGTATGTGACTCAAGAGCTCTTGTGTTTGTTTTTGTTGCTTGGGAAAACATTATAAGAGGGTTGTATGGTGAGAGGTCTTCCATAACCCTAAGATAATGTGTAGATTGCAACATCATCAAACTTAATCGTGTCTCTTGACTCTCCTCCAAGCTGTTCATACACCCGTGTCAATCATTAAAATTGAAACTGAATTCTTGCACAAAGCCCTCTCTCTTTCTGTGTGTGTGTGTGTGTGTGTGTGTGTGTGTGTGTGTGTGTGTGTGTTTGGTGTGTGTATTTGTAGCATTGAAATTAGTGATAGTGTTTCTTCCTTCTCGCTTGTATTGCTAAGGGATTCTCCTCTTTTGCGTCCTAGTTCGCTCTATAACTAGGTGGTGGCTCTATCTTATTTGGGTTTGGCTGTGGGTTTGTTGTTGTGTTGTGCTTGTGGTTGCCCAAGCCCCAATTGAGCAGCATGGGAGCCTTGAGGGGTGTTTAGAGGTCACCTCTCTTGTTGCCCGCCCTGGACCGCCTCAATTTTGGTGCCCCCACGGAGGAGGGCTTGTGTATGTTTTTGTGTAGGTTCAACCTTTAGCATAGTCAAGTAGATTGCATGAATCCTTTTATTCCCATTGCAAGGCAAAA
Source organism: Adiantum capillus-veneris (assembly GCF_014529385.1). Taxonomy (NCBI): domain Eukaryota; kingdom Viridiplantae; phylum Streptophyta; class Polypodiopsida; order Polypodiales; family Pteridaceae; genus Adiantum; species Adiantum capillus-veneris. The sequence goes on along the minus strand of NC_140939.1, from coordinate 90,225,096 downwards.
GGTACACATAATTGTTAGTACTAAGTTGCAATTTCAACGTGTAATTCGTAGAATTTTAGGTCCCCTTAGGTTGGCAGAGATAAACGCTTCAGTAAATCCTTTTATTTTGCCTCTTATTAGGTACGACCTTAGTTTGGACGTTTTCAAGAGTTTTTTAGAGCAAGGGATTGTGCATATGTACATACACATGCATGGTGCATCAAATAAAGGATTGTCCATTTTCCAGAGCCAGGTGGTTATGTGGGGCCCACATGTGTACAGGTAGGACAACATGTACATAGTGCATCGATTTTCACTATCACCAGTACCAGTGTGTTTTTTCTACAATACGGAGGAGTTGGTAGCGCGTAAAACTTCTCGAGGAAGCTATCCACGGGCCGACAACATGAGGTAAGCGAATGCGTCAGATGGCATCTAGTGGCAGCAGGAGGCCGAACGGGGTCAATATTTGCACGTGGATGAATACGGACACAACGTGGGTGTTTTCTTGTGAGAGGTATGCAGAAAGGTCATCATTAGGAACAATTTTTGGGGCCACTTCACGTGGTTGCGAGACGCATTATTGAAAAGAAATGAGTGCCATGTGTGCGGATGATGCAAAAAGGTGACAACTATGCACTGCGAGGTCAGTTTTTGGCCTGTTCGGGGTCCGTTTGAGGTCATCTAAAAGGCCAAGGGTGCCCAACTAATAAAGCTAAGTGTGGGAACTGAAAAAACAGAGAGAAGACTAGAAAAAAAGTGGAGAAGAGAGGAGGAACAGCCGCAGGTGTGTTTTTGCTCATTTTGGAGCCTGTTTTGGCCGTAAACTGCTCATCCGAGGTCGGATTTGAGCACTTTGACATTGTAGACTGGGGTTTTGGGCCGTTCCGGACGCGATGGCACTATCCATTTTGCCAAATTCTTCACTCGTTTTCTACTGTTTTTCTGTGTAATCTTCTCCGGTGAGTGAAGCCTTTGCTTAACTTTGTGGTTGTATCTGGTGTATTTCTCAAATACTGTGTAAACTATTTGCCCCATTGGTGTTGGCCCAAGATCAATTGTATCTAAAAATCATAAATTCTCCTCTTTTGAGCTGATTTTTTTAGGTGTGTGTGTGTTTGTGTGGAGTGGGCAAGTGGATAGTCTTTCTCCTCTCACTCCATAGGTGTGTTCCCTGTCTCGGCCAGGTGTGTTGTGTAAGCCGAGTGGTGACCCCGTGTGTGTGTGTGTATCATTCCAAGAGTGTGTGTCGGGTCATTTTAGAGGTGGTGTGTGTGTTTTCCTCCCGCTCACATTCTTTTGGCGCCCCCACGGAGGATCTTCTTTGAGTACCTTTTGCTTCGAGCTTCAAGCTTCGAGATTTGGGATTACACGTTGCAGGTTGCAGACTATAGGTTACAAGTTACAGGGACAGGTACAGGTGATTCACACATGTATAGGTTGTTGGAGTACAGTGATATACTAGCAGTGGAGTCAATTGCAGTTGTTGTGGGTATGCATCATTTAGCGCCTATTTGAGCGCATTGTCTGCTGGGTTGTACGTTACTTGTGGAAACTGCCATTGTACGCCTTTGTGGAGCCATATTTGGTTTTATTTGGCAGTCCTAGTCATTTCTGAGACTTGACTATACGCGATTTGCATTAGCCTTCGTGTGAGGGTCGATAGCGTGAGGTTTTTATTGAGATGGGGGATTCTCAAATGTAGAGATCCTTTCGGTGATACAAGTAGCTGGAGCACCCTTTTTGTGACCTCGCCATAGGCTATGTACTAGTGAGTCCTACTTGATGCTTGGGTTCTATTGTTGACAGTTTATGCATACATATACAGTCTATATTTTGGGTTCCTACTGCTCTACTTCTAGGGAAACTCAGTCAAAATTTTTCCAAGTTATGATGGCTGGTCTTTTGGTCTTTTAAGGAATTTATGCTGTTATGCTATTGAAATTCTGGCAAAATCAGAGGATAAGTCAGATGTGCTTTCTTGGGAGCTGCATGGTTGGCTTTAATGGATGATCAAAATGGCCCTCAATTCACTCCATTTCATTTAACTCAAAGAATCTAGATAAATGTTCATGTGTCCGGGAAGATTTTTTTCTAGCAGCGCATAGTCTTTATGTTCGGGCCAAGAAGATTACGAGAGATCTTGGAATGTCCTTTGCCTGTTGTAATTCCGATGATCAACTATGAAAACTCATTTGATGTGCATGTGTTTGTCCTTATCTAAAGTTGAGCTCCATTGAAGTTTCTGGGGATTGGGTAGTCAAAAGTTTTGGGTTCTTGCACGTGCGTTCAAAGGGGTTCTCAAAGCATTGTAACTTGGGTCGCCATGTCTTTCTCTTATCCGGAATTTCATGGAAGAAGTGGTGAAGATGCGGAAGACTTTCTGGAGCAAGTCGAGGTGGCATGCATAAGCAACAATATGTGTGATGAGGAGAAGATTTTGAGGCTATTTGGATCGCTTTTGAAAGATGAGACCCGTGTTTGGTTCATGGATTTGGAAGCTAAAGAAGCAGTGGCTTCTTCTTATGGTTTGAGTCTTGAAAAGTTTTTAGAAGCGTTTTTAGAGAATTTCCAGGTTGTGGAAGATGCAAATGCAGTATGGAATGAGCTTAATGCTCTCAAGCAAGGTTCTTGTCAAGGTGTTGATGCCTATGTACAAGGTTTTATAGATTTATGGACTCGTTGGTGTGTTGCTCTTAAGGATGAGACCCCCCCTTGTTCATTGAAGAAAAGTTCTTTTGTTGATGGTTTGTCACCTTGGTTGCGGTTCGAGGTTGAGTTGAAGACGCCCGAGTCTTTTGAAGATGCGGTATGCATTGCAAAGCACAAGGAATGGAAGTTTAAGCGTCTTGAGGAACATGGTATCAGTACAGGTATGCATGTGCAAGATGGATTTGACATGGAAGATGAAGTTAAACCTAAGTAGGTGAAAAGTAGCCTATCCTATGATATTTCTCGTTTGTTCCCAAGGTCTATTGTGAAGCGTAAAGAGGTCTTGCAAGTTGACAGGTTTATGGAAGAGCCTAAAGAGGTGAGTAATGCTTTGGATACAGGATTGAAAAGTCTTGAAGAGGATGCATTGGCTACTTGTGTACCTTGTGATTTTGGGTGTGAGTGTGAGGTTGAGGTTATTGATGATGAGCACGTATCTTTGGATACTAGTTACTTGGAAATTAGGGAAGAGGGCAAGGTTGAGAGCCATTTTGTGGATTTGTTGGATGTGGAGCGTGTTTTGAAGCCATATTTTGATGTATGTGCATTGATTGAACCGATTTATGAGCATGATTGTGGTTTAGAGCAGGGATCTGTATTCTTGGAGACTGATGAACCCATGCTAGAAGCTATGGATAGTGGTGCTAGCCATGATTATGATGTGGATAAAGTGATGTGTGATGATGAGTATGCTTATGATGATGAGAAGGGGTTTGGCATATATGAGTCCAATCTTAGCTATGTGGATGCCTATGCTAGGGATATGTGTGCTGCAGGGATACTTTTGTGCTTTGGATATCAACAACTTTACCTTCACACAATGCTTCTAGCTACTTGGGTGCATGATTTGCAGGTTGTTGCTATGGCTGGTGAAGCCAAGATGCTAGGTGATGAGTCACTTGAGTTGTCTCTATCGGTTGGGTTGAATGTGGCATGCAATATTTATGCTTTTGGAACTCTAGACAGGGCGGATGTGTTAATTGGATATGCCTATGGTGCATTTTGGTTGATTGTTGACAAATGTAGGTGTGGTGTTATGATGCTTCTTATGAATCAGGCGATATGCATTTGGCCTTTTGATCCAGGTGGAATGAGCATCTACTAGTGCTGCTGCTGAGCATGAATGCTGTAGCAAGCTAGGGGGTGGGCAAATTATGTCATGAGTTTTTTGGAGCAAGGTATTGTGCATATGTACATACACATGCATGGTGCATCAAATAAAGGATTGTCCATTTTCCAGAGCCAGGTGGTTACGTGGGGCCCACATGTGTACAGGTAGGACAACATGTACATAGTGCATCGATTTTCACTATCACCAGTACCAGTGTGTTTTTTCTACAATAAGGAGGAGTTGGTAGCGCGTAAAACTTCTCGAGGAAGCTATCCGTGGGCCGACAACATGAGGTAAGCGAATGCGTCAGATGGCATCTAGTGGCAGCAGGAGGCCGAACGGGGTCAATATTTGCATGTGGATGAATACGGACACAACGTGGGTGTTTTCTTGTGAGAGGTATGCAGAAAGGTCATCATTAGGACCACTTTTTGGGGCCACTTCACGTGGTTGTGAGATGCATTATTGAAAAGAAATGAGTCCCAGGTGTGCGGATGATGCAAAAAGGTGACAACTATGCACTGCGAGGTCAGTTTTTGGCCTGTTCGGGGTCCGTTTGAGGTCATCTAAAAGGCCAAGGGTGACCAACTAATAAAGCTAAGTGTGGGAACTGAAAAAACAGAGAGAAGACTAGAAAAAAAGTGGAGAAGAGAGGAGGAACAGCCGCAGGTGTGTTTTTGCTCATTTTGGAGCCTGTTTTGGCCGTAAACTGCTCATCCGAGGTCGGATTTGAGCACTTTCACATTGTAGACTGGGGTTTTGGGCCGTTCCGGACGCGATGGCACTGTCCATTTTGCCAAATTCCTCACTCGTTTTCTACGGTTTTTCTGTGTAATCTTCTCCGGTGAGTGAAGCCTTTGCTTAACTTTGTGGTTGTATCTGGTGTATTTCTCAAATACTGTGTAAACTATTTGCCCCATTGGTGTTGGCCCAAGATCAATTGTATCTAAACATCATAAATTCTCCTCTTTTGAGTTGAGTTTTTTGGGTGTGTGTGTGTTTGTGTGGAGTGGGCAAGTGGATAGTCTTTCTCCTCTCACTCCATAGGTGTGTTCCCTGTCTCGGCCAGGTGTGTTGTGTAAGCCAAGTGGTGACCCCTAGTGTGTGTGTGTGTGTATCATTCCAAGAGTGTGTGTCAGGTCATTATAGAGGCGCTGTGTGTGTTTTCCTCCCGCTCACAACGTCTATATTTTTGTTTTGTTTTAAGAATTAGGTCATGCATAGACCATGGATAATGGCCCAGGAATAGAGGTTTTCTCCTTCCATTTCACTCCACACATTAGAGTAAACATTGCAATTAGTAAAAAATCCATTTTCAACAACGTATGGTGTTCATGTTTGGTGCCCAAAGAGTAGGAAAAATTCTCGCGTCACCAAACCCTGTCATCCTATCTCTAATTGATTATCATAGGTCATTTGATGTGAATATTTTTATTTTGTTGTAGAATAGATTGCAATTTAGAAAATATTATTGAAAAAAACAAAAACGTGCGTCACTTTGGAATCAATTCAATGGAGAGTCAACACCAAATGTCTGGATATCCTCTTTTCTTTGGAGAGCCTGGAGAGGATGCAGAATTATTTTTGGAAAATTTTAAGATGTCTTGCCGTATCAAGAGGATAGTAACTGATCAAGAACGTGTAGAAATGTTTGAGGTGGTCCTTAGGAAAGATGCTAGCACTTGGTTTGACTCTTTGCCGGAGGAAGTTAAGGGGAATTACACATAAGTTTTGAATCATTTCAAGAAATACTTCTTTGATCCCCAAAACACTCAAAAACTATGGCAAGACATTGTTTCTCATAAGCAAAAAGACTTAGATGACTACTACTTGTACAAGCAAGAGTTTCTACATCTTTGGGCTCTATGGATACGAAATGTTTCTAACCCTGGTGATGGTGCAGAATTTCTAAAGAAGGAGAGGTTCATAGCCGGACTCTTTCCTGACCTTAAGGTAAAAGTTGAGGCGGGTGCACCTGGTACCTTTGATGCAGCTGAATCTAGGGCTGTTGAGAAATATAGAAAACTCAAGTGCTTAAGGGGGGAGGTTCAAATAGAAGGTCTTAGACCCAAAGGTAAGTCACAAGCATTAACATCTAGGGAGCTTCCTGAGGTAACGGCGGAAGTGATTGAGAAGTTAAATGAATCTTTAAGCACCCTATCAATTCATCTTGCACAAGCTGTAGGTCCAAAGGGACAAGCAAAGAAGTCTGAAGAGCAAGATTCACGACTTAGGAGAGTCTTGCAATGTTGGAATTGCGGGGGAGATGTATAATTGTCCTTGGCCCCGTGGGGAGCCAAGGAGACCTAACTTGAATTACCCAGTGATGAATGCAGGTGAAGGAACTAGTCATCAACCACGGCTTCGACAAAGGCCAAATGGAGCAAGACCACCTCCACAAGGAGTGGAAGGAGTTCCACCTTTGCCAAACCCAAATGTGCATGTGGTAGAGGTGACAAATTCAAGAGAGGTTAACATGGAAGCAAATGGCATTAAGCGTGCCCGAGGGAAAGGTAAGGAGAAAGAAGGAGTTACATCACAAAATGACCATGGATGAGAAAAGAAGGCAAAGGAGACCAAGGAAGCTAAGAGGACTCGACGTCGTATCAACCTCCAAGACTTCCCTCTTGGACATGGTATGGCTCCATACAACCTGTTGGAAGACATGAGAGGTAAGGGTCCTGATATCTCATGGCCTCAGTTTCTTGCATTATGTCCACAAGTTAGGAGGGATTTAACAAAGGCAGTTAGCACGAGGAGAAAGGTAAAAGAGAGTGTGCCTGTTGTAAAAATTGCACATGCTGAAATAAATGAGGATATTACACCTATGCTAGATTGTTACATCAAAGGAAGATTAGTTAGGAAAGGTCTAGTGGATGGGGGTGCACAAATTTGCATCATGACAGAGGGACTCGTGCAAAAACTAGGCATGCACATCCATGAGACACCTGAAATTAAAGTCAAGATGGCAAACAATAGCAAGGCTAGGTGCGTAGGCATTTGTGAAAATGTTTTTGTGGAGGCCTTTGGCATTAAGAAGGCAGTGGATTTCTATGTCATGTCTACCAAAGGAAATGGTTACCCATTTATCCTAGGGAGACCATGGCTAATGAAAATGCGAGCTTTGCAGAATTGGGAGAGTGGAAAGCTAATGTGCAGGAATGACAATCATAAGAAGGTTGTCTTTGACATGAAGGAGCAACGCCAAGAGGAGCTCCATGAAGAATCATCTCAAAGTGAGACGGAGGAAGGCTGGACCGATAGCACTTCAGAAGGAGAAAGTAGCGGCAGCATTACTGAAGAGGATTCTTCCATTGAAGTCATGGGGGTAAGGTTTAATCCAAACAACCAAGAGACCTCTTGCCCAGGTTTGGAAGAGGTAGGTTCCCAAGAGAACCAAAATGTGCAAGATGAAAGAATGCTAGAAGGTATGTTATCTACAACACTTACAAAGAATGAAAGAGAGGAGCTCAAAGGTGTGTTAAGGAAATTTCCTAGGCTTTTTGCTAAAGACTACACTGATGTGCGTGGAGTAGATGCTGTTCAACACAAAATTGAGTTGAAGCCAGAGGCCACACCTTAGGCTCAGAAGCTACGAAGGCTAGGAGTCATCAAGGAGTAGGCTTTACTCAAGGAGGTAAGAAAGCTTCTAGCAGCAGGTTTCATTTATCCAGTGGAGAATTCAGAGTGGGTCTCTCCCGTTGTTGTCACTCCTAAGAAAAACGGCAAGTGGAGGGTGTGTGTGGATTACCGTCCACTCAATGAGGCAACAAAAAGAGATCACTTTCCCCTCCCATTTCAGGATGACATACTGAATGAGGTAGCTAGTCATGAGAAGTACAGTGTGTGTGATGGCTACTCAGGTTACTTTCAAATAGGGATTGCATTGGAGGACCAATTGAAAAAAACCTTCATCACTCCTGGGGGTTGCTATGCTTTTAGAGTCATGCCATTTGGCCTAACAAATGCTCCTGCAACTTTCCAACGCTTCATGAACATTGTGTTTCAAGAATTCTTTGGAAAGTCCATTAGGGTTTTTATTGATGACTTTTGCATTTATAGCTCATAATCACTGCATCTACAAAGGTTAGAAGAAGGTTTAAAGAAGCTCTACGACATGGGAGGTCAACTCAACCCCGACAAGTATCACATAGGTGAGGATGAAGTGATCTTGCTTGGTCACAAGGTTTCCTATAAAGGCATTGAGGTGGATCCTTCAAAGTCAAAGGCTCTTATTGAGCTCCCATCACCCAAGAATCTCAAAGAGGTCATCTCATTCATTCAAAAGGTGAAGTATATGTCACGCTTTATTCACTTAGCTTCGGAGTTGCTTCATCCTTTGCAAAAGTTGACACAACAAGTAGAATTTGCATGGTCTGATGAGCTTGAAGAGTACTTTTGTAACATTAAAGTCATTTTTTCAGAGCTACCAACACTCATGCTTCCTTTTTGGGAGTACACATTCTTTGTTAGCTCTAGTGCTAGAAGGGAAAAAATTGGTGTTGTGTTGCTACAACAAGATCCCCATAGTACCAAGATGCGACCCATCTACTTTGCTAGTAGGGTCATGAATCCTTTGGAGAGAGGCTACACAGAAGTAGAACTCATGATTCTTTCTCTCATGTTTGCGGTGAGAAAGTTTAGATCCTACCTGCTACCAAAACCTTTTGTAATTTTCACTGCAGAAAATTTGTTCCCTTGGGTGTCATCTCAAATGAATCTTAGTACTAGGATCTCAAAGTGGATTATGGAGTTGCAAGAGTTCCAATACTCTTTCAAGGTAGAAGATAGTGTGCGTGCACAATTGGCAGGGATTCTCACTTATAGGGTACATGAGAAGGAAATTAAGGTGCCTCAAGTAAAGACCCTACCATTGCCACCACCAAAAAAGTATTCCTAATGCTTTTACCTTGTTCTTTGATGGAGCTTTTCGAAGAGCCACAGGGAAAGCAGGGGGACGGCTAGTGTTGCTCAACCCAAGCGGAGAGGTGGTCATGAAAGAGAAGGTCAATCTACCAGGTTCAACTAGCAACAATGAAGCAGAATATGACACACTACTTCATGGTTTAAAGATATGCATTGGCCAAGGTATACAATGTCTCATGGTAAAAGGGGATGCACTTCTCATTGTGAAGCAAATTTTAAGCATTTGGGCATGCAAGAATGAAAGCCTAAGGACAGAAGTTCATGCCATTCGTAGATTGTTTAATCAATTTGAAGAAGTGCAACTATATCATATTCCTAGGAAACAAAATGAAGATGCCGATTTACTTGCACAACAAGCAGTTACATGTGTTGAGAAAGAAGTGCAAGCCATCATGGTGGCAGCAGCTGTCAAGCAACCGGAGGGCGAGTTTCCACAAGACTTCACTAAAGCTCAGAAGAGGAGACTCGTGAAGAAGGCAAGCACGTATCTCTTCCTGGAAGGATCCCTCTACCAAAGAGGGAAGGATCAAGTGTGCAGAAGAGTACCAACTATTGAGGAGATCCCAGCCATTCTAAAAGGTTTGCATGAAGAAACATGTGGTGGTCATTTTGCCCAAGAATTAACTGTGAAGAAGATTTTGCTTGAGGGGTATGTTTGGCCAAGTCTGCATGTGGATGTTCAACATTGGTGTAAAAGCTGCCACAATTTTCAGATTAATGGAAACAAGCATCTGTTACATGGTCCGCGTCAGTTAGTCCTTGCAAATAGTCTGTTTGAAAAATGGGGCATTGATGCTCTGGGTCCTCTGCCTAGGACAAAAAATGGTAAACTCTACATTCTAGTGGCTATAGACTATATGACTAGGTGGGTGGAAGCACAAAGTGTGGCAAGGGTAAATGGAAAAACAGTAAGCAGGTTTGTCTACACTAATATTTGTTGTAGATTTAGCACACCTCTAGAGATTGTTTCGGATAATGGTCCGGGGTTCAAGAAGGGTTTACTCACAGAAGTTTGTGAAGAACTTCGCATTCTACATCGTCATAGCACACCATACTACCCACAGTCAAATGGTTTGGTGGAGAAGGCTAACGGTGTCATTGCAGGCATTATTAGAAAGATGATGCAAAACAAAACAAAGTTATGGGATGACTTCTTGGATAGTGCCTTGTGGGCATATCGAACCACATATAGGGAATCCACGGAGTTCACACCATTTCACATGGTCTATGGTTAACACTAGGTTGGTAAATGGACACTTTTATGTCATGGGACACTTTTATGTCCTGTTAAGTAACCATTTTCCTTGAATTATGTCAAGAGTTTCAAAATGGATTTTGAGGTTGTATCTGTCTAGAAAGTTATCTCATGAGCTGAAAAAAACTTGACATTTTTTTGGAATATCAATTCCATCTTGAACCTTGTCCTTGCACAACATTTCACAAAACGGGTCCTGTTTTTGGCTTTTTTCAACTTTTTGCAACTATACCACTGTAGAATTCATGTTTGTGAGGTCTAGAATTCTAGAGAACTATCTTTAGTAGTCCTGAACATGTCCTGATGCTTCTAGGGAGAAATAAATGTTAAAGTTGTAAGTAATGACCAAATTACCAAAATTGTCAAATCATGTTCTTTAGCCAATTTTAGCTCTTCTATAATTTTTTTGGTGGCTTTCATGATATCCAAATGCAGTTTTGATTTTCTATGTCGCATATTGTAACATAAAGCTAATATTCCTTGAGTTTTGGGGCACCTAATACCCTATTTTGTATAGTAGATAACGATGGTTGATTTTTTCAATTATAGAAGAAAACGAAACATTCTAGTATATCAAGTATAGCTTTTTCAGTATTGTTAGTTTCTTGTGACAACTACATACATTTTGTAGGTAGTAACCATCTCTAGTCATAAGGATCAAATTTGGCTAGATATTGAATAGTTTCTATGGGATTCTACAACTCATAATGTTGAACCCAATTTTTTCATGTTTGTTGTATTTAGCACTTCATCTTTGTCCCCAAGATTCCCCTTGGTAAGAGATGTATTATTCTTTTGACAAGTTCCATGGCTCCTTATGAACCTAAAGGACAATAAGGAACTAAGAAAACATGCATATATTATTTGTATTGAGCGTGGCTATAGAAACTTTGATGATAGGTTTGCAGATTGGTAAAAATTCAACTTTTTTGTACCTATTTATTTTGGCAAAACAAAAAATAGTGAGTGAGATGCAATCATGTTTTCTGATCACCAACCCATTGAAGTTAACTAGGGAATTTATCTCAAGTCCTATTAAAATCCCTAATCTTATTTTTATGCAACAAAACGTAAGAAATTACGGTTTTAATGAAAATGTACTAGTCCATCAAAATATGAGAAATTTTACAAGTTTCTTATTTTTTCCATGTGTAGTAGGCCTTGAACTATAACCTCATGAAAGGATTTTACAAAATGAGTGGATCTACTATGGTTTTGGAGGTGTTTTTCAAAACCCTGAAAGGACACTTTTATGTCCTGTTAGGTTACCAACCCAGTGTTAAGAGGCTTTGCAGCCTATCGAGCTCAAAATTCCAACAATGCGGCTTCATGGAAAAGGTGCACAAGATGATCAAGAGGTATGGATGGATCGACTTCTTACGTTAGTGGAGCTTGAGTGGAAAAGATAAGCAGCTTACCAGTGCTACAAGAGGAAATCTGTGAAAGAAAAGCTCGACAACAAACTGAAGGACAAAGGCATCAAGGAAGGAGAGCTTGTGCTAAGGTATGACAATCGACTTGACAATCGTTTTGATGTCAAGTTTGAAACTAGATGTCAAGGGCCATACATAGTCAAGAAGGCTTTCAATTCAAGTTACTATCAGCTTATGGACTTGAATGGTAAAGAGCACTCCAGAAAGGTAAACGGGTATCGCTTGAAGCCCTATTTGAGTCGCCTTCCACCAAAGGATCTACCAAAGATCTATCCAAAGGCCACTGTCTCATGTAAGTATTGTTACATGAAGCATCAGTGTAAATCCAGCCAAAATTTTGAGGGGCCAAACAATGAAGATCTCATTAAGGACTCTGAAGCACTCTCTTTGGAAAAGATGCTCTATGATGGTACATGAATATACCATCATCCTAGGGGAGGGATAATGATAGTCGTTTTTTCGGCTATTCAAATTGTCATAGTGAGCTACCTCACCCTACCAAATTCACCCAAACACTATGGTTATCCCTACCATTTCACTGTATATAGGCGTGTGTGAGTTAGGGGGCTTTTCTCGTATTTTCTTAAAAACCCTCAATTAGCTAGTCACTGGGCTAGTTGAGCCAAAAAAATAAAAAAATAACTTAAAAAAAGGTATATTATGGCCTCTTTGTGTGTAAATATTTCATTATATATATGGCCTAAATTTAGGGATTTTTATAATTATTTTGATATTTTATTTAAATATTTATACCTAGATGTGTGTTTTATTAAACTTATGTATGCTTTCTTTCATCCTCTTGCACCATAAGTGTATTTTTTTCCAATGTATACATACTCTAACCTCATATTTTTCTTTTATACAAATCACCCCCACATTTTCACCCTCACCCTCGTGAAAACAAAAAAATTGATTTCTACTTTCTTAGTCATGTTTATTATATTATTTTCATTTACTTGCATACCTTTTCCTCTTTCCCCCAAAATAATACAAAGAGGGACCATATCATATGATTCCAATATCTTTCCATATCCATATTTCTTTATTTATTTTTTACTCAATATTCTAGCACCATGTGCTCATTGAGCTAAAATCCATGAATAGTCCATACACTAGTCCCACCATGTATATATTGCTTTATTCACCAATAATCCTCGTCCATGCATGTGTAAAGGGCAACGTGGATGCTTCACATTATGATATGACAAAGGAGGGGCTCACTCTTGGATGCATTGTACAAATTCAACAAAGGAGGAGGCCACTAAAAGACTTTTGCAGGCATAGAAAACAGGCTTTTTGATGAGATTTTTGGCACCCATCTCCACTCCGAATTCGGAGCGGTGGTCAAAAAGAAAATGTAGCCCACGATATGAATAATCACCTCAAATTTTTTCATGATTTTTAGAGCCACCGGCGGTGAGATATGATTTTTTGAGTGGACCCCAGTCTGCCCACTTTTTCACAAAGTAACCCATAGTCTTCTCTCACCTCCTTTCCCACTTCCACACACATACACTCATTCCTCTCCATCCCTGACTCAAAACTGCAACTTTCATGGCTTATTTCATCTTCTTCACCATTTCCATCTCTCCTTACTCCATAGCTCAAAAGATTATCATCTCTACACACATATAGCTCAATTTCTCTCTCTACAATTAAATTCATATTACCATAACCTCTTCATCCTTTCATAAAAAGAGAAAAAATCAACAAATAACCAAGCTCAAGCTCTGCAAAAGGAGGAGTTTGATCATTGAGAATTCAACTTCCCCATGGTCACAGAAACTGCACCGACAAAGTTCTACAACCGCTTCATTCAATGGAGGAGAAGGTGGAAAATTTCATTTACATCTTGTGGTTTCCACCAAATTGTGTATATTCTCATCCTTCTTTTACTTTTTATCATTGTATAAATTATATAATGCACCTTGAGTGCATATGCCATGTAGATTTATCCCATCCTACTAACTTCAAACTACTAACACTAACTGCTAACCTTTTTTTTTTTGTAAATTGCACCCACTTTACTCTACCGTGGAGTATGCAACCTCACACAAAAACCACTGACCTCTTTAGAATCTTCTCTATTTCACCTCAATAATTCTCTCCTCTTGAGCCCACATCCATGTGACTCAAGAGACAAGAGAGCCCCACTCTCATAAGAACATATAAAATTTCATAAACATGGTTTGCTATGAAAATGTTGATTAGGTATAATCTTAATAAGGGCTCTCCTCACCTATAAATAGAGCCCTTCTCCCTTTGTAAAGAGGAAGGATCCCTACACTATTGCTCACTACTTTGAGCGTGCCATTCACCATCTTAGTTTTAGGGAGTGAGAGTGAGCTCTCTATGCACCATTACATGTGGTGTATAGGAAAGCTTCTTGAGCTAGTTGTAACATTGCAAGGGAGTGAGTGATTCATAACTTCCAATCAAAGTTGTACCTACTCTTGCGCATCAATTTAATCAATAGGTTGGGTGCAAATTCCGGGTCAAAACTCTCTTGAGTCTCTCCAATTCATGCTTGGCAACCTCATCTCGTTTGGTTTAAGGTGAGGCGTTTTAATTTTGAGATTCTTTTGTAGTATCTGCTTGTATGTGACTCAAGAGCTCTTGTGTTTTTTTCTTTTTCTTGGGAAAACATTATAAGAGGGTTGTATGGTGAGAGGTCTCCCATAACCCTAAGATAATGTGTAGATTGCAACATCATCAAACTTAATCGTGTCTCTTGACTCTCCTCCAAGCTGCTCATACACTCGTGTCAATCATTAAAATTGAAGCTAAATTCTTGCACAAGGTCCTCTCTCTTTCTCTATGTGTGTGTGTGTGTGTGTGTGTGTGCATTTGTAGCATTGAAATTAGTGATAGTGTACCCTTCCTTCTCGCTTGTATTGCTAAGGGATTCTCCTCTTTTGCGACCTAGTTCGCTCTATAACTAGGTGGTGCCCCTATCTTGTTTGGGTTTGGCTGTGAGTTTGTTGTTGTGTTGTGCTTGTGGTTGCCCCAGCCCCAATTGAGCATCACGGGAGCCTTGAGGGGTGTTTAGAGGTCGCCTCTCTTGTTGGCCGCCCCGGACCGCCTCATTAGTTAGAATGGCCAAGTGGTGGATCGATGGTCTCTCATTCCTATAAACACTATTTAAAATTGATAGATGGTGGACGTATGAGAAACTAACCATTCCATCCACCTGGCAAAATTTGGTTAGAATGGCCAAGGGGTGGATCTAAATTGCAGACACCTTCAGAACTTGGTTAGAATGGATAGGTGGTGGATCTAAGGTCAAGATGTTGCACAACATTTGTTTAAAATGAGAATGTGGTATAAGAGAAACCAACCATTGTATCCATTGCACACACCTTCAAGAATTGGCTAGAATGGGAAAGTAGTGGATCTAAGGTCTATCTTTTTCACACACTTTGTTGAAAGTTGTAAATTGGAGGATTCAAGAGACACCAACCATTGTACCCACCTTCAAAAACTTGGCTAGAATGGCCATGTGTTGGATCTTGGATATGCCCACTCTACAGGACTTGGTTAGAATGGCCCACTAGGAAATTGAAGATCTACCTATTTCATGAACTTTGTTTGAAATTGCAAGGTGATGGATATAAGAGACACAAACAATTGGATCCACATTTCAAGCCTTGGTTAGAATGGCGGAGTGGTGGATCTAGAATCTACTCATCGCACAAAATTGGTGAAAAATTACAAGTCTTATGATGGACAAGTGTTAAATGCATGGTTAGCATGGTTAGCATGGCTAAGTGGTGGATCTACGGTCTATCTTTTCCACAAACACTATTTTAAATTGATATATGGTGGATGTAGGAGAGACAAACCATTGTATCCACCTTGCAGAATTAGGTTAGAATGGCCAAGTGGTGGATCAAAATTGTAGCCACCTTGAAGACTTGGTTAGAACGGCCAGGTGGTGGATCTCAGGTCTCCATATTGCACACACTTTGTTTAAAAATGGGAAGTTTGGTGGATTTAGGAGAAACCAACCTTTGCATTCACCTTGAAAAATATGCTTAGAATGGCCAAGTAGTGAATCTTGGATACACCCACCTTTAGGAATGGCTAGAATGGTTAAGTATCTAAGGTCCACCTTTCTTACACACTTTGTTGAAAGTTGTAAATTGGAGGATTTAGGAGACACCAACCATTGTACCCACCTTCCAAAACTTTGCTAGAATGGCCAATTGTTGGATCTTGGATGCATTCAACCTCTAGGACTATATTAAAATGGCCTACTAGGAAATCTAAGGTGTCCCTATTTCACACACTTTATTTGGAATTGCAAGGTGGTGGATCTAGCAGACACCTACAATTGGACCACAGTTCAAGCCTTGCTTATAAATGCCAAGTGTTGGATCTTTGACCTACTTCCCAATTGTTAGTCAAGATAGCCAAGTGGTCGATCTAGGATCTATCCATCCCACAAACTTTGTTAAAAACTACAAGTGTCAGGATGGCCACTTGTTAAATGTTCCTAAGTTTAAAACATGGTTAGAATAGCCAAGTGTTAGATTTACGGTCTACACCCACCTACCATTACTTGGTTAGAATGGCCAAGTGGTGGATCTATGGTCTCTCTTTCATATAAACACTATTTAAAATTGATAGATGGTGGACATATGAGAAACCAACCATTGCATCTACCTTGCAAAATCTGGTTAGAATGGCCAAGTGGTCGATCTAAATTGCAGACATCTTCAAAACTTGGTTAGAATGGCTAGGTGGTGGATCTAAGGTCTACATATTGCACAAACATTGATTAAAATGAGACTTTGGTGGATATAGGAGAAACCAACCATTGCATCCACCTTACAAGACCTGGTTAGAATAGCGAAATGGTGAATCTTGGATGCACTCACCTTCAAGAATTGGCTAGAATGGATAAGTGGTGGATTTAAGGTTCACCTTTCTCACACACTTTGTTGAAAGTTGTACATTGGAGGATTTAGGAGACACCAACCATTGCACCTACCTTCCACAACTTGGCTAGAATGGCCAAGTGTTCGATCTTGGATGCACTCACTCTACAGGACTTGGTTAGAATGGCCCACTGGGGAATTTAAGATCTACCTATTTCATGAACGTTTTTTGAAATTGCAAGGTTATGGATCTAAGAGACACAAACAATTAGATCCACATTTCAACCCTTGGTTAGAATGGCGGAGTGGTAGATCTTTTATTCACATAATTTCCAAATCTTAGTCTGAATGGCCAAGTGGTGGATCTAGGATATACTCATCGCACAAAATTGGTGTAAAATTACAAGTCTTATGATGGCCAAGTGTTGAATGCACCGAACTTTAAGACATTGTTAGAATGGACAAGTGGCGGATCTATGGTCTATCTTTCTGACAAACATTGTTTAAAATTGATAATAGCTGGTGGATATAGGAGAGACCAACGATTGCATCCAGCTGACAAAATTAGGTTAGAATGTCCAAGTGATGGATCAAAATTGTAGCCACCTTCAAGACTTGGTTAGAATGGCCATGTGGTGGATCTAAGGTCTCCATATTGCAAACACTTTGTTTAAAAATGGGAAGTTTGGTGGATTTAGGAGAAACCAACCGTTGCATTCACCTTGAAAAATATGCTTAGAAATTGGCTAGAATGGTTAAGTACATAAGGTCTACCTTTCTTACACACTTTGTTGAAAGTTATAAATTGGAGGATTTAGGAGACACCAACCATTGCACCACCTTCCAAAACTTTGCTAGAATGTCCAACAGCTGGATCTTGGATGCATTCACCCTCCAGGACTGTGTTAAAATGGCCTACTAGAGAGTCTAAGGTCTACCTATTTTACACACTTTATTTGGAATTGCAAGGTGGTGGATCTAGGAGACACCAACAATTGGACCACATTTCAAGCCTTGGTTTTAAAGGCCAAATGGTGGATCTTTGACGTACTTACCAATTGTTAGTCAAGAAAGCCAAGTTGTGGATTCGGGATCTACTCATCCCACAAACTTTGTGAAAAACTACAAGTGTCACGACGGCCAACTGTTAAATGTTCCTAAATCTAAGTATGGATAGATGGCCAAGTGGTTACACACACCTACCATACTTGGTTAGAATGGTGAAGTGGTGGATGGATGGTCTCTCTTTCCTATAAACACTATTTAAAATTGATAGATGGTGGACGTATCAGAAAACAACCATTGCATCCACCTTGCAAAACTTGGTTAGAATGGCCAAGCGGTCGATCTAAATTGCACACATCTTCAAAACTTGGTTAGAATGGCTAGGTGGTGGATCTAAGGTCTACATATTGCACAAAATTTATTTAAAATGAGAATTTGGAGGATATAAGAGAAACCAACCATTACATCCACCTTACAAGACCTGGTTAGAATAGCCAAATGGTGAATCTTGGATGCACCCACCTTCAAGAATTGGCTAGAATGGATAAGTGGTGGATCTTTATCACACACTTTGTTGAAAGTTGTACATTGGAGGATTTAGGAGACACCAACCATTGCACCCACCTTCCACAACTTGGGTATCTAGAATGGCCAAGTGTTGGATCTTGGATGCACTCACTCTACACGACCTTGTTAGAATGGTCCACTGGGGAATTTAAGGTCTACCTATTTCATGAACTTTGTTTGAAATTGCAAGGTGATGGATCTAAGAGAAAAATAATTAGATCCACATTTCAACCCTTGGTTATAATGGTGGAGTGGTAGATCTTTGATTCACATAATTTCCAAATCTTAGTCTAAATGGCCAAGTGGTGGATCTAGGATATACTCAACGCACACAATTTTTTTAAAATTACAAGTCTTATGATGGAGAAGTGTTGAATGCACCTAACTTTAAGACATTGTTAGAATGGACAAGTGGTGGATCTATGGTCTATCTTTCCCACAAACCAACCATTGCATCCACCTGACAAAATTAGGTTAGAATGGCCGAGTGGTGGATCAAAATTGCAACCACCTTCAAGACGTGGTTAGAATGGCCAGGTGGTGGATCTAAGGTCTCCAAATTGCACACACTTTGTTTCAAAATGGGAAGTTTAGTGGATTTAGGAGAAACCAACCATTGCATTCACATTGGAAAATATGCTTAGAATCGCAAAGTGGTGAAACATGGATACACCCACCCTTAGGAATTGGCTAGAATGGCTAAGTATCCAAGGTCTACCTTTCTTAAACACTTTGTTGAAATTTGTAAATTGGAGAGTTAGAGAGACACCAACCATTGCACCCACCTTCCAAAACTTTGCTAGAATGGCCAACTGTTGGATCTTGGATGCATTCACCCTCTAGGACTGTGTTAAAATGGACTACTAGGAAATCTAAGGTCTACCTATTTTACACACTTTATTTGGAATTGCAAGGTGGTGGATCTAGGAGACACCAACAATCGGACCACATTTCAAGCCTTCATTATAAAGGCCGAGTGGTGGATCTTTGACCTACTTCCCAATTGTTAGTCAAGATAGCCAAGTGGTCGATCTAGGATCTACTCATCCCACTAACTTTGTGAAAAACTACAAGTTTCAGGACGGCCAAATGTTAATGTTTCTAACTTTAAGACATGGTTATAATGGCCAAGTGGTGGATCTACGGTCTACATCCACCTACCAGTACTTGGTTAGAATGGCCAAGTGGTGGATCAATGGTCTCTCTTTCCTATAAACACTATTTAAACTTGATAGATGGTAGACATATGAGAAACCAACCATTGCATCCACCTTGCAAAATTTGGTTCGAATGGCCAAGTGGTGGATCTAAATTGCAGACACCTTGAAAACTTGGTTATAATGGCTAGGTGGTGGATCTAAGGTCTATCTTTCTCACACACTTTGTTCAAAGTTGTAAATTGGAGGATTTAAGAGACCCCAACCATTGCACCCACCTTCCAAAACTTGGCTAGAATGGCCAAGTGCTGGATCTTTCATGCACTCACTGTATAGGACTTGGTTAGAATGGCCACTAGGGAATTTAAGGTCTAACTATTTCATGATCTTTGTTTGGAATTGCAAGGTGGTGGATCTAGGAGACACAAACAATTGGCTCCACATCTCAGTCCTTGGTTAGAATGGCGAGTGGTGGATCTTTGATGCACATACTTTTCAAATCTTAGTCTAATTGGGCAAGTGGTAGATCTAGAATCTACTCATCACACAAAATTTGTGAAAAATTACAAGTCTTATGATGGCCAAGTGTTGAATGCACCTAACTTTAAGACATGGTTAGCGTGGCCAAGTGGTGAATCTACGATCTATCTTCCCACAAACACTATTTAAAATTGATAAATGGTGGATGTAGGAGAGACCAACCATTGCATCCACCTTGCAAAATTAAGTTAGAATGGCCAAGTGGTGGATCAAAATTGCAGCCACCTTCAAGACTTGTTTAGAATGGCCAGGTAGTGGATCTAAGGTCTCCATATCGCACACACTTTGGTTAAAAATGGGAAGTTTTGTGGATTTAGGAGAAACCAACCATTTCATTCACCTTGAAAAATATGCTTAGAATGGCCAAGTGGTGAATCTTGGATACACCCACCTTTAGGAATTGGCTAGAATGGTTAAGTATCTAAGGTCTACCTTTCTTACACACTTTGTTGAAAGTTGTAAATTGGAGGATTTAGGATGTAAGAACTAGGGAGCGAGACCTTGAGATCCTCCTCCCAACCTCCCTTTATATAGGCAGGCTCCTAGCCCCTTGCCCTAGACGGATCCTCTGTCCACACTGCCTAGCCCGATCCTTGGCCGTAGTCCATGACTATCCTACTTCTTAGGATACAAGACCCTTATCCTGACATTACTCCCCCCTTAAAGAAGAGTTTTTGTCCTTGAAAAAAAAAGTGGGAAACTTCTTCTTAAGAACACTAATGTTTTCCCAAGTGGCACCTTCTTCAAGTCGGTCTATCCATTTGATTAAGGCTTGTTGTCGTACGTGATGTCGTGTTCGCAACTCATGATCGACCAAAACCTATTGGTCAATGACGTTGTCGTCCCCATGTAACCACTTTCGTAGACGGCTTACATGAAACACCGGATGAAGGCGAGAATGTGATGGTAGTAGTAGTTTGTAGGCACATCACCAACTTGCTTGAGTATTTTGAAAGGCCCACAATATCGGGGAGATAATTTAGGTGTCGGTCTAGTTTTCAGACATTCTGAATGTTCTGGCACACGTAAAAATATTCCTCCCCTTCTTCGAAGGTAACTTGCCGACGTTTCTCATTAGCGTATTTCTTATACCGATCCTGTGCTTGTCGGACATTATGACGAGGAAGTTTTAGCATATCCATGTGGTCTTGGAGAAAATCCTTAACCTGTTGGAGTTTTTTGGTTGCCAACCCCACCGTAACTGGTGACCTAGGTTGAAACTCGTACATGAGCATGAAAGGACTAAAACCTGTTGTGACATGCTTAGAACTGTTGTAGGAAAACTCAAGAATAGGTAAGTATTCTTCCCAGTCTGTCTGTTTTTTGTTGACGTATGCTCTTAGCATATCCTCTAGCGCCGCCTGATTAACCCATTCCATTTGACCATCTGTTTCTGTATGATCAGTTGTACTGAGGTTGAGTTTTGTACCCAATCGTTTAAAGACAGCTCTCTAGAAGTGGCTGTTAAACTTGGGGTCACAGTCACTAACAATATTACTTGGCAACCCATACGATTTGTATAGATTGTCCACAAATAACCTTGCTAGTTCCGGTGTCTTAACGGTTGATTTGATCGGAATAAACTTACATAGTTTAGTCAACCTGTCTACGACCACCCATACTGAGTCATGACCTCGTATAGTGGTTGGTAAACCTACAACGAAATCTATGGAGATACTTTCCTATTTTCCATTGGGAATTTCCAAAGGATGTAAGAGTCCTCCTGCTTTCAGGCGCTCCGCTTTGTTAACTTGACATTTTTGGCAATGCAAGACATAAGCTTGAACAAATCCATATAGACCTAGCCAGTAAAACTATCGTCGTACGAGAGAATAAGTTTTTCTAATCCCCGGGTGCCCTGCACTTGGACTATCATGACATTCATAAAGAATTTGGCGCCGAATGTCTGTATTCATCGGTACACAAACTCTCCCCTTGTGGAGTAGGTACCCATTGTCGATGGTAAAATGCTTCCATTGTTGTAGTTCATCACTTGATAAAGGAGAACTAGGTGTGGAGGTTAACTGTACACTACCTACATTGGAGTGAGAAGGATCCCTCTTTTGAACATGGCTCCACACTTTGGAATATGGTTCATCTTGCTCATATTTTCCCTTGAACGATTCTAAAAATTCACTACGAAGTTCCGTGAACAAGAGCGAATTGATCTCTGGCATTCGACTGAGAGCGTCTACCACTACGTTGTATCGGCCTTTGCGATACCTTAACTTGGCGTCATATTCCTGAAGGATCTCGGCCCACCTGGCTTTTCGACCCTTTAAATATGTTTGTTGTGTAAACTATTTGATGCTTTCATGGTCAAACACAATCTCTAACTGAGCATCATATAGATAGTGATGCCATGTCTTTAAGGCAGACACTATTGCATAGAGTTCACATTCGTAAGTAGAATAATTTTGCTGAGTTGCATCCAGCTTCTTACTTTCGAATACAATTGGCCGTCCGTCTTGTAACAGGACTGCTCCAATAGCACGATCACTGGCATCCGTTTCCAAAACAAATGGTTTCAAAGGATCTACAATAGCCAGTATAGGAGCTGTAGCTAATGCATCTTTGAGGGTTTCAAAACTCTGTTGTTGAGTGGAACCCCACTGAAAAGCCTTACCTTTGCCTTTTAGTTGGTCCGTCATAGGTACAGCAAGGTGAGCATAGTTTTTAACGAACCTTCGGTAAAAACTTGCAAAGCCTAAAAAGATTTGTAATTCTTCCATATTTTTAGGAGGTGGCCATTTCCGGATGGTATCCACTTTGGATTGATCCATGTATAAGCCATTAGCTGAAATGTATAGGCCATTACACTACTTGCATTGGAGTGAGAAGGATCCCTCTTTTGAACATGGCTCGACACTTTGGAATATGGTTCATCTTGCTCATATTTGCCCTTGAACGATTCTAAAAATTCACTACGAAATTCCGTGAACAAGAGCGAATTGATCTCTGGCATTCGACTGAGAGCGTCTACCACTACGTTGTATCGGCCTTTGCGATACCTTAACTTGGCGTCATATTCTTGAAGGATCTCGGCCCACCTGGCTTTTTGACCCTTTAAATATGTTTGTTGTGTAAACCATTTGATGCTTTCATGGTCAAACACAATCTCGAACTGAGCATCATACAGATAGTGACGCCATGTCTTTAAGGCAGACACTATTGCATAGAGTTCACATTCGTAAGTAGAATAATTCTGCTGAGCTGCATCCAGCTTCTTACTTTCAAATACAATTGGCCGTCCGTCTTGTAACAGGACTGCTCCAATAGCACGATCACTGGCATCCGTTTCCAAAACAAATGGTTTCAAAGGATCTACAATAGCCAGTATAGGAGCTGTAGCTAATGCATATTTGAGGGTTTAAAAACTTTGTTGTTGAGTGAAACCCCACTGAAAAGCCTTACCTTTGCCTTTTAGTTGGTCCGTCATAGGTACAGCAAGGTGAGCATAGTTTTTAATGAACCTTCGGTAAAAACCTGCAAAGCCTAAAAAGATTTGTAATTCTTCTAGATTTTTAGGAGGTGGCCATTTCCAGATGGTATCCACTTTGGATTGATCCATGTATAGGCCATTAGCTGAAATGACATGCCCTAAATAAAGAATTTCTTCCTTGAGAAAATCACATTTAGATTCCTTGGCATATAACTTGTTTGCACGTAACAACTCAAACACCTGCTTGAGATGTTGTAAGTGCTCTTCTTGAGAAGCACTATAAACTAGAATGTCATTGAGGAACACAATGACAAATTTTTCCAAATATGGTTTCAAGACACTATCCATAAGTGTCATGAATATCACGGGTGCATTGGTTAACCCAAAGGGCATCACCAGAAACTCGTAATGTCCAAACCGTGTTCGAAATGCAGTCTTAGGTATATCGTCAAGCAAACTTAGTGATATCCTAACCGCAAGTCGATTTTCGTAAAAATGCGAGCATAAGTTAGCTTATCAAATAACTCATCTACCCTTGGCAATGGGTATTTGTTCTTAATTGTAACCACATTTAAACCCCGGTAGTCAATGCACATGCACATACTGCCATCCTTTTTCTTCACCAAAAGGATAGGCGAAGCCCATGGTTAAGAACTGGGTTGTATAAACCCTCTACTAAGGTAGTCAGCAAGCTAACCTTTCACCTCAGCAGCCTCTGAGTAACTGATACGGTAAGGTGGTTTACTAACAGGTTTACAGCCTACAGCCACGTCAATGCCATGTTGCACTGAGCGTATCGGCGGTAAACTTGATGGCAAATCATTAGGAAAGACATCTTGAAATTACTTTAACAATTTCTGTAACTGATTAGCAACGTTTGCTTGTGTAGAATTAGAAATTGGTGGAATAGAGGAGAGAGAAGCATGCGGCGTTGAGGAATGTTCAACAGACTCAATGTTAGAAATAAAATGAGACAGTGAGTAACACAAGAAAACCTGTTCTATTTCATTATCAAAAATGCGCTGCATAAGATCGACAGTACAAATGAGTGGTGATGATGGTATATCCTTTTCTCCTAACAATAACACATGTGTGCCATGGGAATCGAACATCAAGCTGTTGTGCTCATAGCTACGCATCAGTGATGGCCCTAGGCTATGCAACCACTCCCTACCAAGAACTACATCAGCCCTTTCCATGTTCATAACTTGAAAATCCAAACAAGTAGAGTACCCTTGTACTTACAATGGAACAGCTCGCCATTGAGTATCCCATATTTCACTATCATGTCCATTCATCATTGCTACCTTGTAGCGGTGGGTACTCGGAGTTTGTGGCAGTTTGAGCTTTTTCATCAATCCGTAATTGATGAAATTTTGCGTAGCACCATCATCTACCAAGATGCGCACCTTGTGCCCTTGCAGATATCTGTGCATACGTACTAACTCATGTGGTCCAAAGGTTTGTTGCCACATGGAAGCTGTGAGACAACATGCATGCACCACCTCAGTGTGTGTTATTTCCACTGTAGAGAACTTGGAGGAAGACTCGAAAGGCAGTAGTTGCATCGTGTGCACTGCTTTTTCCTTCCCCTGGGCAGAAGATTTTCCCCTTGGGACAATCCTTTTTGCCATGGCCTCTTCCTAAGAATTGAAAACATAGCTTCTCTTTCTTGGCCTTATCAAAATCCTCAGGGGAGAGAGGACCCCTGGACCCCTTGGGTTTTTTAGATGCATCTGAATTAGCAACTATAAATTTTTATTTATTGTGCCCGTACTAAGTGCGTGTGTTACTATTTGTACTAGCAGGCACGTTATTGTTATGTGTTCTCTTATCATCAGGGTCATCATAAATATGTGCTTTCACTATGGCTTCCTCAAGTGTTTTAGGGTCATGGGATTTGACGTACTTCTTAATTCCTGGAGTCAGACCTCGTATGAACCCTCATACTTGTTGAAAGGTATCCAAGCCTTCCAACTTGAGGATGGCATCCCTATAGTGAGGGATATATTCAAGGAGTGACGGATACTTCCCTTGTGGACAATACTGATGACCAAAGAAAGCTTAAAACAAGACTTTTAAGCTTTGCAAATCAGCATGACAATGTCAAAAAATAGGCAAAACTTCAAAGTGATCAATTAGATCAGCCCATTGATGACCATGGAGTATCAAATACAGCAGGAGCATCGACAAGTGAGACACCCATATCAGTTTTACGGACTTTTTGAACCTTGAAGCAAGTATGAGCTAAGCTTCTATGCCCACTTGTCATGTAATTAAGCTTTTTATTTTGATATAAGTTTGATAATCTTTTTTAAAACATGTAATGATAGTTTCATCATGTATATTTTCAAGTATATTAATCACTGATTTAAGATGTTTGGCTTATTTTTTCTCAAAAGCATCATGCACAGTGAACCTTTTCTTAATAGTATAAAATTGTAGGAAAGATAAATCATTACTTATTACATCAATAATCCGAAGTAACATATCTACTAAAAACAAATCCAATGTAAATCGGCATACACATAATATATTTTTTACTATGTTGAATTGATACTTCATGACATATAAAACTTAACTAAAACATATAGTCTACAAAGTTTGACATTTTTAACCAAAATATGTTTAAAAAACATTTATTGCAGACTCAAAAATGATAAGAGATATTAAAAGACAATGTCTTTCACATTATGTGTAGCATGATGATCCTCTTGGTATACAAACTTTTCCCGTTCCAAAGCATAAACTCTATGAGATAAGTGGTGTTATCTTTGAAGTACGAGTTTCAAATATACAAGGAGCTGGTTATGGGATTTTTGTGCATACACGTCTTCAAAATGGTATGATTATTCTTCATTATGGTGGTGATAATAAGTATTTCCATGATACTTGGAAGAAGTTGTGAAAGATATCTCCAAGGGCATCTAGATACTCACTTCTAGAGGATCCAAATGTCAATTGTGTGGATGATACATTAGTTGATACATTTCTCCACTAGTATAGATACATTTTTTTTCTTGCCCTATCTTTATACCACAATGAGTGGAATCTTCATTGGTTCTACACAGAACCAGCACAAACAATTTCATTGTCAAGTACCGTGTGCACTTTTCCCCCAGATTCAAAGTCCATCCTAAAAATGAAAGAGGTTAAAAAAATTGAAGCTTAAAACCACATTAAACATATTACAATGGATTGTAAGAGTTAGATAAGTGATGGAGATTGACACCAAATAATCCATGTTACTTTAGAGTGAACAAGTGGGGAGATTGAAACTAAATAACCCATGATACTTGTGGTTGGGCATATAATGAAGCTTGAGAGCAATGAATCATTGACACTAGGGATGACATATTGAAGATAAGATAGAAGCTTGTGGCCATGCAGTGTGTCTATATCTATTTTTATGCTTCAATAGAGCTTATCTTGGACAAGTGGTGGAACTAGTGGCTCTCTACACTTGAATGGGACATAGCTTGGACAAGTGGAGAACCTTATGGATCTATATGCTTCAATAGAGCATAGATCTGGTAAGTGATGGATCTTATGGTCCCCTATGCTTGAATGGAGCATAACTTGGACAATTGGTGGACCTTATGGATCTTTGTGCTTCAATAGACCATAGATTGAGCAAGTGGACCTTGTGGATCTCTATGGTCAAATATAGCTTAGCTTGGACAATTGGTGGACCTTGTGGTTGTATATGCCTCAGTAGAGCATAGTTTGGATAAGTGGTAAACCTTATAATGGTCCTCTATGATTGAATGGAGCATAGCTTGGCACTACAAGAGGCTATTCATATTAGCGACGCTCACACAGCGACGCTCAAAAAAAAATTCCCGGCGTCGCTATGAGCGTCGCAAATTTTTTTGTAAATTTGCGACGCTCATAGCGATGCCGGCTGGGCTAAAACAATAACCGAGCGCGCCCTCAAGCAAGGAGCAGGTAATGCTCTCCCTCTCTCTCTCTCTCTCTCTCTCTCTCTCTCTCTCTCTCTCTCTCTCTCTCTCTCTTTTTCTTCTCCACACACACACACACACACACACACACGAGGAGAGGAAGGAGAGCCAGGTATGCTCCTTCCCTCTCCTCATTCTCATGTTCCCTTCCCCTCTTTCTCTCTCCCTCTCTCTCTCTCTCTCACACACACATACACACACACACATAGTGTTTTTGAGAGAGAGAGAGAGTACAAACAAAAACAAAAACGCACACACACATACATAAACAAAGAATGCACACACACATTGAGAGAGGAAAAGAGAGAGAGAGCATGCATAAACAAAAAACGCACGCATTGAGAGAGGAAAAGAGAGAGAGAACATGCATAAACAAAAAACGCACACATTGAGAGAGGAAAAGAGAGAGAAAACATGCATATGATCCAAAAAAACGCACACACATTGAGAGAGAAAGACAGAGAAACTAATTTAACGTCGTAGGAAACTAATTAAAATTAAAAGACCTAAAGATCTAGCCGACGAGGAGTTGAACTCAAGACCTATTATTCAAGAGGGAAATGGCATAATCAATCTATCATACTTGGCATGGGTGATAGAAAGGTTATACCATTTATCTCTTTTTATTGGCACGCACATCCACACACACGAACACACACAAGAAGAAGAGAGTTATAACGTCGTAGGAAACTATCTTAAAAGACGTTAAAGATTAGGTTAGATGTAGACTTACATTAAATTAGATTTAGGTTTATTTTTAACTAGATTTACGTTTATTTACGCTAGATTTAGATTTACGTTATATTAGATTAGATTTAGGTCTCCATAGACTGCGATGCCTGCATGAAGCGGGTGAAGAAAGCCCTCAATGGAATATAGGGTATTACTGCCTTCACTCATGGTGGGCTCCGTCGATCCAAAAGTACTGGTGAAATGTCTTCAGAAGATAGGGAAGAAGGTGGATCTTCAGGGCGGCAAGAGTCACTACATCCCCGACACAATGACCATCTAGACAACCTCTAGTCATTCAACAGCAACTTCAAAGTTAGTAACAAGAGCAAGAACGGTCTAAAGGGCCAATTGCTGTCGTCAGATGTGGATGGAGATGAGGCAGCGTCACCGCCGGAAGTTAACTCTCACATCTTTAGTGATGAGAATGCCAACTCTTGCCGAGTTATGTGAAAAATTATGTGTTAAATCAGTTTTAAGGTTCTTATAATCCCTGTTAGTTTAGTTCTTTGTTTTTAATATAACATAATTTACGTTAGATTTAGATTTATGTTATATTAGATTAGACTTAGGTTTATTTAGGTTTACCCACACACACACACACACACAAGAAGAAGAGAGTTTTAACGTCGTAGGAAACTATCCCAAAAGACGTTAAAGATTAGGTTAGATGTAGACTTACGTTAAATTAGATTTAGGTTTATTTTTAGTTAGATTTACGTTTATTTAGATTTACGCTTATTTACGTTAGATCGAGTCCACACAAGAATTACTTACGGTTTAGGGTTTAGAGTTAGACGAACAGTGAAAAGATCTACTGTGAAAAGATGTTAAGATGCTGTGAAGTGCTACAGCTAGAGAAGAGGCAAAGGGGTTTTGTCCACTACATGTAGTATCATGTAGACGTGGGTGTGTAGATTTCTTGTACCCACAAATATAGGTATTGACCAATAAAGACGAGATTATAACCCGGTGGTTCTGATCTCCGTGCACCTCTAGACCGAGGTGTGCGGGGATTGGACATGACTAGAGAATGTGAGGTAGAGAGAGAGAGAGAGAGAGAGAGAGATAAGACAAAGAATTCCAATAGAATATTAAATTTGTTGTCCAGGTTATAAGATTTTTATCCTCATTATGAGTAGTGACGATGATGTGGGACCGTCCAACCGAAACACCTATCTCTCAACGAGGGTCTTATGTCCTTGTAATCAATGCAAGCATGCTGTGCGACGGACAAGACGTGTTTCTTTGCAGCACGTTCGCGACTTTGGCGAGTTTGATCCATCTATTATAGATCGAGTTGTTGCCAATTATAACTCATCGGACTCTGACGCTGGCCAACAAGCAGCAATCTTGCAAACCAATAGACGTGTTCGCAGGCGCTTTGGTCAAGCAGCATATGTGAGGCCACAAGATGTAGCCTCTGACAGCTCGGGGGATGATCATGCAGAGCACATTCCCAACGAGAAAATGTTTGAGCCCGAGATTGATGAAATGATCGAGACGATCATGGATTCAGAAAGGCGTATCTATGATGATATGAAAAGTGAAGCCGATACGCCATTGTATAATGGAGCACGTATGTCTAGATTGAAAGCACTCCTGGTTCTTCTCAACATGCAGGCAAAGTTTGGATGGAGTGACACTAGCGTCACAGCGCTTTTCAGGTGATCTATTACAATTAGTTTACTTTAATAAAACTCTAAATGTATAATGATCTGATAGATTTTTACACGACTGTATCGTATTTTTATGTTGTGTAGATTGCTGAAAGAGCACATACTACCAGCTGACAATGTGATGCCAGATTCCCGAGATGAAGCAAGAAAGATTTTGCGAAACTTGGGGATGGATTACAATTCTATCCACGCTTGTCCTAATGACTGCATTCTTTTCAGAGGGGAATACATAGACATGGAGAAGTGTCCGAAATGTGATTCCGAAAGATATCGAGTAGATCTCCACGGGACAAAAATTCCACAAAAGGTTTTACGACATTTTCCTCTGCTTCCTCGCATCAAGCATTTCTTCGAATGTAAGTCCATGGCCGCCCTAGCATCATGGCATGAGGAGAATAAATCTTCGGATGGTGTGCTACGAATTCCTGCAGATTGCGCAGCCTGGAAACATATAGATGGAACATGGTCGGATTTTGCCAGGGAAGCTCGAAATTTGTGCTTAGGCCTGGCTATGGATGGCGTAAATCCATTTGTTCAAAGATCAACATCTTACAGTGTATGGCCCGTTGTCATCGTCAACTACAACATTCCCCCGTGGTTGACTACGAAGAAGGGGCACCTATGGCTAAGCTTGATTGTGCCAGGGCGATATAAAGTGGGGAATATGGATGTGTATCTTCGTCCACTATTGGAAGAGCTACAACAATTGTGGATTGGCATAGAGGTGGTAGATATGAGCCAACACACAGGACGACGGAATGCTTTGATCAGAGGCATTCTAATGTGGACCATGCATGACTATCCCGGGCTAACAGAATGCTCAGGTGATCTATTGACACTCCTCACTCAGACACTGTAAATCTTGTTTTTTCCCATAGTTGATCTATTATCATGTGTATACATGCAGGGCTTCAAACAAGCGGATACAGAGCATGTGTCACATGTGGACCTAGACTGAATGCACGTAGGGCACCCTCACTGAAGAAGCAAATCTACGAAGGTCATCAAGCGTATCTTCCAGAGACTCATGTGTTACGCGATGGCTTTTTGGGAAGAGAGCCACCAAGGATGTTTGCACAAGCATGGTTAGAGAAGAAGGAGATGTGCGATGACGGATTGCCTCCAGGGATGAAGAGACTATCTCTATGGTACGAGTTACCATACTGGCCCCGACTCATGATCAATCACTTGCTCGATCCAATGCACATATTCAAGAATGTGGGTAATCTACTATGGGACCATCTGACTGGCAAGAAAGATACTTTGGGAGCCAGAGTTGACCTTAGAAATGTGGATCGTATGGAGAAATATTGGCCGCAAACAGCGTCTGATGGATCGATAAAACTCCCTAAAGCACCATGGATTTTCACAGGAGCCCAAGAACGCAAAGTAAAAGAGACCATTCGATCTTTGCGGACCCCCACTGGCGTAATGCACTCGCTCCGAACGTGTTTTACTAAAGAAGGAAAGCTTACCGGTTTGAAGTCACACGATTGGCATAAAATGTGTCAGGTACGTTCATAGTGGACTTTAATATCATTGCATAAAATGTGGACTTTAATATCATTGCTGCACATACTTTACAGTTTATTTTATCGGTTGCCATTGAGGGATGTTTGTCTCTCGACATCCGTAACACAATCTACAAACTTGCAAAGCTGGTGCAATCGATCTCACAAAAGGAGATCAACGTAGACTCCATACCATTCGCCAAACTAAATGCTGCGGAGCTTGTGTGCATGTTTGAGAAACATTTTCCTACTACCATGCTAACCATTCAGGTGCATCTTCTTGTTCACATAGTTGATGAGGTGGAAATAGCTGGCACAGTTCATTCCAAATGGATGTTCTTCTTAGAACGTTTCATGAAAACGCTTAAGGGATATGTGCGTCAAAAGGCACGTCCGGAGGGTAGCATGGTAGAAGGTTGGTTGGTATCAGAGTCCCTAGTGTACATTGGAGAGTGGCTAGACGGATTTGATAAAGCCCGGGACACGCTATGGTGCTCAATCAAAAGCCGCTGCGGTGGTGCTAGACGAGCATCAAGATGCTACTACTCTATATGGGGTGCATGCAGAGGAGCTACAAAATGAAACAGAGGATATGTGTTTAAACGGAGAGCTCTATATATATATAGGAAGTTATGCTGAGTTATGCGAGGATGAGAGAGAGATCTCTTAAAGCCACAAATATTGTATTTGAACAATTTTGCTCCGTGTTGTAAAAGCTCTGGCTCTCTAAGTACCTTCCATGGTGTATAACGCTCTTTTCTACTCGCGCTCACATCTTTTGATTGAAAATTCTGAGTTTTCGACTTGCCTCTTCTATCACTCAATTCATTGCGTCATTGTATTTATATGCGTCATTACGTCATTGTATTTAATGGTCTTTGCGTCATTGTCTACTCTATTCATTCAATATTAAGTTTAAATATTCGTGTGTTTAATGCAGGTATGGATGATGAGGAGTTTCTTTCTTCTTTGTCACCGCAGCAGAGACAGTGGTACGTGGAGCATCATCGCTCTGGCGCATCATCGCGCGTTCCTACTCCATCCGCATCTCCCTCTCTTTCGGATCATTCGGCGCGCTCCGAAGCTTCGGCGTCGACGAGACGAGCTTCACACTCATCTAGACACCGGCGCTCTAGTGGTGGCGGTTGTTGTGGGGATTCCACCACCGATGCTTCCACACCACCTCGTGTTCGACGAGGCTCTTTACCCTCCCCTTCTTTGCCTGCCCCCACACCAGCCACAACATCGCCATCTACGCCAGGTTTTGCACGGTTGACTGTTCCTAGAAGCTACACACCTCTACCTACTCCGCCAGGAGCCACCCCACTCGACACTCCTTGCTTCGGGGCCCAGACGCCAGTGGAGACACCTGACGTCCATACCCCCATCGACACGCCGCTAGAGACCCCTGCCGGGACACCCAGGTTCACGCGTCACCGGCCAGAGGGCTTGTCTTACTCCGTCGACTTCAGCGGCGGCATCATCATGGATGATGACGGCAAGAAGGTGATCTCGCGCATGCGTGGTCTTTGCTCTCAGCTGTTTAGACACTACATACTAAACAAATGGAGTCAAGTACCAAGTGATTTAAAAAACAGAGTCATTAGCATACTTCATGATGAGTTTCCCGTTCCAACACGGGATCAGCGCTTCAATGAAGACCTGATGAAGATTCGAATGCGCGAATACTGCAAACACAAGCGTTCCGAAGTGCAAAAAGCAATCAAGAATGGGTGGAATAGGCCAGATTGGCTGGCCAAAGAAGATTGGAAGAATGCGAAGAAAGCAGCGCGCGAAAATCCCGACAAGTGGAAGCAACAAAAGGATGCAGCCAGAGCGCGAGTAGAGGCAGGGAGCTCGCACCACTTGGGGAGCGGTGGATGGGCATCATTTGAGGCCGATTTTGTAAGTGTTTTCACATTGCTCTTTATGTTCGATAGTTTAGGGTTTATAGGTTTTTTAATTCTAACATAATGAAATCTTTGTATGTTTTGACAGTGGTCGATGACAGGACGTGATCCCACACCGTACGAGCGCGAGTACGCAGGCAGGAAGGGCTTAAACGCCCTGATGGACATTCTCAGTTCTCGCGGCGGCATGGTTAGTATTAGGGTTTACTCTTTTCTATTTTTTGTATTGTTTTATAAATGTCGTTATATGTTTATACTTTCTGAAAGCTGTCTTATTGTCTTTTTTTGCAGAATCCGACAGATACGCCGCTGGGACGCGATGAGACGTCTGACTAGACGACGTCAGTTTAGCCGTAGCTAGATAGCATTAGTTTAGAGTTTCTCATAGCTTATGTATCATGAGACGGATTTTATACGTCTTTTTGAACCATGTATATTATTACATTTGTCACCGCAGTTCCTTTTGCCAATCAATTCTTTATGCCTATGATGTTGTACAATTGTCATTATTACATTTGCCAATCAATTCATTTTGCCTATGATGTGTACAATTGTCAATTTTGCAAGCAATGCGTCTTGTGGGTGACTATTTTGGGTCTATTATCTACCCTTGCACTTTTTTATAAAAGTGAATCAAGTACAATATGGTTGATGGGTGGCAGGGCATTCAATGCCCTGCCACCAAAAAAAAATTCTCTCGGGCGTCGCTATAACCGTCGCTATTTATGGCTCTGTAGCGTCGCTATAGTCTTCTGTGTAAACGTCGCTATAACCGTCGCTATGAGCGTCGCTATATAGCGATGCATATAGCGACGCTCTCGTAGCGATGCTCGTAGCGACGGTTTTAGCGACGCCGGGGGTTATAAAAACCCAGTGTATTTCCGTCGCTAACAGCGTCACAAGAGCACACAACCTCTTGTAGTGTGGACACATGGTGGAATTTATGGGTCTATATGATTCAATAGAGATTAGATTGGTGGACGTTGTGTCTCTCTATGATTGAATAGAGTAGAGCCTGGACAAGTGGTGGAACTCATGAATCTCTATGCTTGAGAAAATCATAGATTGAACAAGTAGTGGTGACTATATGGTTCTCTATTCTTGAATGGATCATACTTGTAAAAGTGGTAGACATTATGCTTGAATGATTATCTATGATTGAATGAGTATAGCTTGGAAAAGTGGTAGAAATTATGGTTCTCTATGATTCAATAGAGCCTAGATTTAGTGGTGGACCTTGTGGCTCTCTATGCTATAATGGCACTTTGCTTGGGCACGTAGTGGACCTTGTGGCTACCTATGGTGGAATGGAGCATATCTTGAATAAGTGTTGGATTTAATGGCTCTCTATGCTTCAATAGAGCATACATTGGACAAGTGGTGGACCTTATGGTCCTCTATGCTTTAATGGATCATAGCTTAGACAAGTGGTGTACCTTATGGATCTATGTCTTTGAATAGAGTAGAGATTGGACACGTGGTGAACCTTGTATCTTTCTATGCTTGAATGGGTTAGTTACTTGGGCAAGTGGTGGATCTTATAGCTCTATACCCTTTAATAAAGCATAGGCTATACAAGTGATGGATATTGTGTTTTTCTATGCTTGAATCAATCTTAGCTTGGAAAAGTGGTGGGTCTTGTGGCTCTCTATGCTTGAATGGAGCATAGATTGGACAAGTGGTGGAGCTCATGGCTCTCTATGCTTGAATAGAGTGTAGAATGGGACCTTATGGTCCTCTATGCTTGAATGAAACATAGCTTGAACAAGTGGTGACCCTTATGGCTCTCTATGTCTCAATAGGGCATACATTATACAAGTGGTGGATCTTATGGTCCTCTATAACTCATTAGAGCCTAGCTTGGACAAGTGGAATGGAAAGGTAGTGAATCTAGGATGCATTTTTTCTCTTGCACAACCATGTTTAGAATGATCTTGTGATGGATCTTGGATGCACCAAACCTTCCTTAATTTGTTTCAAAAGGGCAGGTACTAAATACAAGATGAACTTTTCCTCCTCACACCTTGCTCACAGTGGCTTGGTGGTGGATTAAAATTTCCCTTACTCTTCAACAAGAACTTGAACTTAAAATATCCAAGTGATGCATCTAAGAATTAATATGTGTTCTATAGCATTTTAGAATAGACAAGTGGTAGATCTAAAATGTAACAAAGCTTCTATAAGCTGTTTAAAATGGTCACTTATTGTGGATCAAGGATTTGATATAACTGGTGAAAAATGTTTGTGGTGGATTTAGATTACACTAACTTTGATAGGAGCCATTAAGATTGGCCAAGTGGTGGACCTTGGATGGATGGACACTTCAACAACTATGATTGAATCTTTGATTGAGCTAGTATCTACTCTTCCATGATTTCTAGATTGGCCAAGTGGTGGATCTAAGATGAGTACTAGTCTTCCACAACTTGTTTTGATTCAATACATAGGATGCACACCACTATTCAAAACATCATTCGAACAAAAGGATGCATCCTTCATTGCACAAACTATGTATAATGAGAAGATGGTAGATTTAGGATGCATTTACCATTTTGCACTATGTTTAGATTGACCAAGTGGTGGTGGATCTAGGATGCACCAAACCTTCTTAAATATTTTTTGAAAAATACAAGCACTAAATAGAGGATGATGAGCTTTTCCTTCCAAAACTTGCTTAAGGTGGCCTGATTGTGGATTGCAAATTTTCTTTCTCCCCTCCAAGAACTTAGCTAGATTGGCTAAGTGGTGAATCAAAGATACACCCATCCTTACCAAACTTTTTTAATAGTATTGATTGAATGGATAGTGTTACAAATATCTACAATCTATTGGGGTTATAGCCTTCGTCTTTTTCAAGGATGTAAGTAACAAAATTAAAATACTTAGATTTTGGATAGATTCTAACGTTTCCATTCCTATATCTAACGTATCCGATCCTATAACCCTCTAAGTATTTTTTTTTCTTGCATAATAGACATGGAGTAGTAATGTTTGAGAAAAAGTGATGATTATGTGGATGTCAATAATCATGTCAAAATATCTTGCTTGTTATTATGTCAACCTCTAGGAGGCTATTGTGTGATCTTTCATTGTTTTTGCTTAGATCCAAGGATTGAGGGTGGGATAGATAAGGAATGCTTCAATCCAATAGCGACGATTAATGAGATCCTTCCACATGTATCCATAAAGGTCTCACTTGAAGAATTGAATCCAATAACCGATACTCAAATGAAAATACATGAGGCCTCTTTGCTGCATCTTTCATTGAAGGAAGCCATGGGTGAAAACTCTCAATCTATAAAAGATGTGCAAGAGAGTTTTGTTGATGCAACTAATTTGGCTTCATCAAATCCCAACAAATCCATGTTGACAGTAATATTGGACTTGAATGGTCTAGTATTGAAACAAATTCAACAACTATCATCTATTCATGAATCTATTCAATATTATTGACGAAGGCATATTGTGTTATGGCCACGGTGCATCCACTTTTTAAAGACCATATTGAAGAGATTCAATTTTGGGATTAGGTCAACAACTAGAGAAGCTAAGGTTTACCAGATGTTGACAACACTTCAGAGCACCGTAGAGGAGATATTTCCATTTTTTGTAGTTTGGTCTCAAGAATCTTGCTATGTTCCCAAAGGCGTGAAATTATTTAGATCATACAATCCTCAAGTTTCATCTATGTTTAAGCCATTGGCCAAAATAATTGCATGCTTTGAATGTGATCCACGGAGAACAATTCTTGTTGATGACTCTCCATACTAATGTTGTGTTTCACCTACAAATAATTGCATATTCCCTTCAAAGTTTGATGAATAAAATATGGTTGATAATGTTCTCATAGAAGAGTTTCTCCCATACTTGCTGCAACTTGATGAGAGCAAAGACGTACGTGAGTTCATTGACTCTAATCGTTATGGAAAAGTCCCAATTTCCAATGACAATGAATACAAAGGTCTCATTGACTATTGGAAAGATCAAAACTCAAGATGGCCGCAAAAGGAGATAACCACAAGTAATCTACCAATGTTTGAGAAGCTAGGAGATCTTTTTGGCAAGCAGGAGGAGTCAACTAATCCAAGTATAGAAAAGGAGATTAGAAGGAACAAAATAGTAGAAATAATGGCAAAAGAAAAAACCAATATTGACATGATGAAGGGAGCACAATTAATATCCTTAGCAAGGAAGCTAGGTTGTGCCACACCATCATTGAAGACTGTAACAACTAAGGATTTTGTGAAGAAGCTACTAAATGAGCACAATCTCCTCAAACACTTAGGTACTACTCACTAGAAATCATGTTGAATTTTCAATAAATACTTGTGCAAATGATATTTGTATTTTGATTCAAAACACTCACTTCATCATGGTTTCTTGTAGATTTCATCGAGATTATTCTTTGAAGGAGTATTTCATAGGAAATTTGGACCAATTCATTCAAATGAAAGAAGAAACCTCTAAGAACAGCCATGGGTTACTTTGCAAAATTATGTGTCTTTGCAACTAAAAACAATTCACACAAAGAGTATTCTCTGTGTTTGAGTTTTTCTTGATATTGAACCATTGGTTTTTAGATCAATTGTATCAATTGACTTGGAGAGCTTTAAAGTTTACTTATGTATTGAAAAACTGCCCTACTTTTATAATCACATGGTGTTTATGTATTGTGATACCAATTTAAGATTCTTTTGGATGTCTATAGTGATCAAATGTTGAATGCTAAAACCATCAATTTTGTTTTCAGGTTTAAAAATGAATATCAACTAAATGTTTCAGGTTTCTTTTCAGAACCAAAATAAACAAATATGTTGTTTTTAAAGTGGAATAATTCATTTGAAAGAGAAAATTCTTCTATTCAACCTTTATATGGGGTCTCAATGAAGCCATCATCCACCCCCTACTCAGTTACTACTTACCATGAGGCAACAAGGAAGGGTTCTTATGTTAGATATAGAGGGTTTACTACTTCATTCAATTGAAATGTGACACGGTGATATTGTTCCATCACGGGCCGAGCACATGCGACGAATTGTCAATGACAAAGATGAAGTTTATCATGTGGTGCGTCGTGATACAAAAGCTTTCTTGGATTTTTGTTTTGATTATTTTGAACCTTGGATATGGAGTTGCTATAACCTAACCAAAGCTAAACATATACTTGAGGTGTGCTTTCCTAGGCATTATTCAAAGTTCAAGATGTTTATGAACAATAAGAATTGTCAAAATCCAAATATTATGATTGGATATAAAAGATTTTATCATAAGAATTTGACTTTGGTTTGGAGGATGTTTGAAGATCTACATGCTAGCAACACATTAATTTTTGATGATAATCCATATAGAGTGATGTGGAATATGCCAAGAACTTATCTCATATTTCTAACATTTTGGAGAAAAACACCTGAACAACTTCAATGCTTCTTAGAAGGCACAATAGCTCCATGGTTAGTGGGATGGTTGTGTGCAAGAAACTAGAGGATTTATACTTCCAATACCATTGTGAACAAGGTAGAGGATCCTAAGACAACTTATGTCATGAATGTCTACTTGTCAAGAAGACAATGTTGAGAGTCACATGTTGAAGTTGTTTGGCAAGAATGTAGTGACAGAGATATCAATTTATATAAAACCACATATCAATTAAAACTGGTTCATAGTAAATTGTTATTCAAGGTGAATATAAATTGTACAATTATCTTTCATTCAACCATTTATCAAATTATGTTTTTCTACTTGAAGTGTACCCTATTGTAAGGGGACTTCTATTCAATCTATGTGTTTCACATGGAGTGCACCTTACCATTTCGGGGACTCTTTATTAATGGAGTACATCCTTCTTATGGGTGCTCTTTTTCTTATTTCTTTGAGTAGAGAATTATATAAATTGTGCTCATATCTTGTGTAAATGGATCCACTATAAATATTTAGGCCTTGTTGTACCTTGGATGTTTCCCCACAAAGTCCACCCTAGTGAAAGGGGACTTCTTTATTAATGGAGTGAATTCTAATTGAAGGATAACAATTTTTCTTTGTATTTTTAGTTTGCATTGTGACCACTATTTTTATGTACAATGTATAAATGTATTTAGTCAAGAGAACCCTTTTTGCTTCAAGAAACAAGTACAACATGAACAACGTCCTTTTGTCTTCAAAACATGAGTACGATTTCGTTGGGCCAATGGGTGGTATATATTATTTTGTACTTAATATAAGTTGTATCAATAGAAGACCTGTTTTTTTATACACATTCAATAAAAAGTATATTCATTGAACAATGTTGTTGTCATATTAGCATGGAGACTCACACAAGAATATGCCATGTTGTTGTGATATTGGCATGGGAATTCATATGCATGTATTCATGCACAAGTAAAAAAGTTCTTAGCTAAATCATACAATTTTGAAAAATATACAGCTATAACCCATTCATTTAGAATATAATGTCAAAATCGCAACAACTCTTTATCATAAAGTCCATTATTGACATTATTTTAATTCTTCTTCCTTAAGACTTGTGTTTTTCAAATATGTTTAATGATAATAAAAATCTTATAACCACAAGAGCTTTACATTTATTATAGTTGAAAATAGATTGAGATTTTCTTTATAGCAACTACTTTTTTCTCGTAAATACACATAGAAAATCGGTGACACAAGTAACATGAAATTGATTGAATAGTTTAGAATGTCCAAGTAGTGGATTCAAAAACCCCTTTGTTATAAAATGTATAAAACAAAGGATGACTTAAAATAAGTGTAGCTGAATACCTAAATGTATTATCATCATGAACATGTTCAAAAGAAAACATCTATGTGCATAAAGGCGTATCACAGGGTATTCTAGAATGTAATATATGTGATCTTGACAATTCTTAATGTAGCTCAAAAAATATATAAAGAAGCAAAGTGAAAACAATATCTTAAATAAAATTCAAATTTTTTTGTTTGTTAATGGTCAAATTGGCTATATTCATAAAAATTGAAAGTGATCATTAGTCTTCGGAATGGGGTTTTTCTCACTAGAAACCTTATTTATTTCAATAGAGAACAACTTAGAAACATATATAGGTACTCATTATAACATAGCACTTTGAGTGTAGCTTGGATAAGAAGTTGAATTTGTATTCCTTCATAGGTTAAGGGAACCTAGCTTGGACAAGTGGTGGGATTTATATTCCTCCAAGGGAGCCTAGCTTAGATAAGTGCACCATGAAACCAACACTCTTATGATGCAACCAATCATATGATACATGGTTTATGTATGCTTCATGCCTCAACTGAAGAAATCCTAGATTAGCAATGGAGTTTGGAGAGTTTAAATGTCATAGAAAAGTGGGTTGTTTTGCTCAATCTAATGTGTTTCACACGGAGTAAACCTTAACATTTGGGGAACTCTTTATTAATGGAGTGTATCCTTTTTATGGGTGCTATTTTTCTTGTTGCTTTGAGTAGATAATTATCTATATTGTGCTCATATCTTGTGTAAATGGATCCATTGTAAATATTTTGGCCTTATTGTAACTTAGAGTTTTTCACAAATTTCACCCTAGTGAAAGGGGACTTCTTTATTAATGGAGTCAATTCTAATTTAAGGATACAGATTTCTCTTTGATTTTTAGTTTGCATTGTGATCACTATTTTTGTTTACAATGTATAGATGGATTTAGTCAAGAGAACCCTTTTTGCTTCAAGACACAAGTACGACATGAACAATGTCCTTTTTTCTTCAAAACATGAGTACGACTTGTTATGCTGGGTCAATGGGTGGTATAAATCATTTTGTACTTAATATATGTTGTATCAATACAAGACCTGTTGTTTATACTCATTCAATAAAAACAATATTCATTGAACAATGTTGTTGTCATATTAGCATGGAGACTCACACAAGAATATGCCATGTTGTTGTGATATTGGCATGGGAATTCATATGCATGTATTCATGCACAAATAAAAAAAATCTTATCTAAATCATACAATTTTAAAAAATATGAAGCTATAACCCATTCATTTAGAACATAATGTCAAAATCGCAACAACTCTTTGTCATAAAATCAATTATTGACATTAGTTTAATTCTTCTTCCTTAAGACTTGTGTTTTCCAAACATGTTTAATGATAAGAACAATCTAATAAACACAAGAGCTTTACATTTATTATAGTTGCAAATAGATTGAAAATTTTTAAATATCAACTGTTTTTTTCTTGTAAATACACATAGAATAGCATTGACACAAGTAACATGAAATTGATTGAATAGTTTCAAATGGCCAAGTGGTGGATTTAAAAACCCCTTTTTTAGAAAATGTAGAAAATTAGGATGACTTAACATAAGTGTAGCTAAATACCTAAATGTCTTATCCTCATGAACATGTTTAAAAGAATATATCTATGTGCATAAAGCGACGTATCACATGGTATTCGAGAATGTAGTGTATGTGATCTTGACACTTCTTGATGTAGCTCAAAAACATATATAAACAAGCAAAGTGAAAGCGATATCTTAAATAAAACTCAATTTTTTTGTTTGTTAATGGTCAAATTGGCTATATTCATAAAAATTGAAAGTCTTGGGAATGGGATTTTTCTCACTAGAAACCTTATTTATTTCAATAGAGAACAACTTAGAAACATATATAGGTACTCATTTTAGCATATCACTTTGAGTGTAGCTTGGACAAGAAGTTGAATTTGTATTCCTCCATAGGTCTAGGGAACCTAGCTTGGACAAGTGGTGGGATCTATATTCCTCCAAGGGAGCCTAATGTAGATAAGTGCACCATGAAATCAACACTCTTATGATGCAACCAATCATATGATACATGTTTTATGTATGATTCGTGCCTCAAATGAAAAAATCCTAGATTAGTAATGGACTTTGCTTGGATGAGTTTGAATGTCATAGAAAAGTGGGTTGTTTTCCTTAATTTGGGCCCTAGCTTGGACAAGTGGTGGACCTTGAATAAGTTTAGGTTCAATGTGTAATCTATGTGCATAAATCGGAATGAGACCTTAAGCAAATTGACGTCTTTGACGAAAATCTCATTACTTTACACATGATATGTTGAGATTTGTCCAACCTAGGAATTGGGATTTTCCCACTTTACCTAATGTATTCTTTTCTTTGCTTCAAGGCACTACCATAGACATCCATGTGACTCATCCTATAATTTTGATTAGCATTTAAGATTCTTTGGATAGACTTCTTCTTCTCTTGCTATAAGCCATGAAAGGTAAATTAATCTCTCTCTCTCTCTCTCTCTCTCTCTCTCTTGCCAATAGTCCTGCCTCCTTCACAATTCTCATCGACCTTCCCCTACTCTTCCTAGGTGAATGAAATCCTATGGGGAGTTCCTCATCAATGAATAATTTCATTTTGATCTCCCCTTGCCACGACCAACTCATCACATCAGCTATTTGACACATCTTCATCTCCATTAACTCAATAATTCTTGATTTTCATCAGCTCTTGACCTTCACCTATCAGCCACTTATCACTCTTGGGAAGTTCTTGGTCTTCATGTGCTCAGCCAACTCATTCACACATTAGTCCTACAACTACCAAGGCTTCATTCCCACCTCCAAAGCTTGATCAATGTGAACATGAAAAACCCTCTATAAACCCAAATTAGAGAACTCGAGGACAAGGATGTGGTACTCAAGGAATGCCTTATTGCCTTCGAAACACATCTTGCCTCCTTAAAGTCGCAAAAGTGGGTTGATAATGACCTTCTTCTTGCCCTCGGGGGGGGGGGGGATGTCACTATCTGTAGATTGTGTATATCACTTGCACTCAAGGGCTATTTCAAAAAGTCCTTATCTGTAATTTTTTAATAAATAAAATACACCCTTTTCCTATTCGATGTATAACTTTCTTTTCCAATTCCATTTTACGATACCCTTCTGTATGCAAAACTATGAGAAAAAAAGAAATTTAATAAACCCTTCTATTTCACTCATGTGATAAGTGAACCCCCCAAGTTCTTGCTAAAGCAAAGGAGGCTAAGCACTCCCTCATCGTAAGAGTGGAAAAACTTGCCACTCAACAAAATAGTCATTTTCACCCCCCCCCCCCCCCCCCATACTATGAACCACAATTCAAATGCATATATTGAGACTTCTCCTCTACCTACAACAATATTTTTCCACCTCTAAAAGTAGCCAATCCTTGAGACCATTCTCTCTCTCAAAACAAGCTTTTAAGAGAATATATTCATGACCTTTCCTAGACATGATTTTCATCTTGGCCTACAAGAAGTACAAGACCTTGTAAGAGAGAATCCAAATATGAAAAGAGCAAGAAATATATTGCTCTTATGAGTTGAGTGCAAAAAGACAATTGAGTCTAAGGGATAATACATGCAACTTGCATTGTGATGTCATACAAACCTTGCGTGTGCATTACAACTAGATTTTGATGAGTTTTTATCAAGGTGTTTTTCTTATAATGCCTTGTCTAAAAACTCATCAAAATCCAATGTTAGGCCAAGGTATTTATGGCCAAGGCCAAGGGCCTAGATATAGGAGGATTGAGAGGAGATGAGAATGCAAAAGTCTCTATATTAGAGTTTAAGTGGCTAGAGGTTTTTGGATACCGAATATGACTTATTACGGCTATGAGTACTGTTAACAACATTAATGGATGGTTGTTCACACATATCGCAAGGCCATGGTATGTTAGTGAAAATGTTTCATTGTTGGTACCTAGATGTGATTAACTCTCACATTTTATTATGGTCCAATGGTTTTAGCAAGGCTTTTAAGTAATTGCGGTGTAAAGTATTTAGCTTATTTTCACATAGCTATTTTATATGTTATTCCCTCTTTTTCCATGTATGCTATGAACATAACATATACCATAAACATTGGCAACTATAGTCATGAAAATGTAGGTTCATATACGTTTTTGCTAAATGCATGCACACTATGTGCTAAGGTCCCTAATGTTTAGCAAAGGCATATTTGGAGTGGCATGAAAATTCATGAAATCGATAGCTTATGAAGCATTCTATAGCACATGTGTAATATCTCCATAAGACTTTTTGTGGATCTACCAACCACCATACGAGGTGATGGCTCAGTATGGATACTTGTAGGTAAGTTGACTAAAATTTTAAGGTTTATTCAGTTCACTATTCAGTCTCTAAAGTTAACCAAGTTTGTTGTTCATAGTCTATGTTGATTACATAGCTACTCAACAATATTGGGAGTAATTGTGTCCACTTTCACCAATCATTTCTCGAGGAAATTCTATAAACAGTTTGGAAAAAGAAATTCAATATCAATAGTACCACTCATCTAATAGGATACTTTATCCAAAAGGAATAAACCAATTGGACAAATTACCTCTTTAGTTTAGAGTTTAATTATCATGATATTCGTATGTTGTGACTAACTTTAGTCCCTTCATGTTTATGTTAGGTTTTCAACCTCAATCACCACTTATGGTGGGATTGCCTACTGATGAGAAATGATAGCAATTCAAGGACTTAATCTCTATGC
This sequence comes from Adiantum capillus-veneris, assembly GCF_014529385.1. Lineage (NCBI taxonomy): Eukaryota > Viridiplantae > Streptophyta > Polypodiopsida > Polypodiales > Pteridaceae > Adiantum > Adiantum capillus-veneris. The sequence goes on along the minus strand of NC_140939.1, from coordinate 90,180,790 downwards.
TCATGAGATGCGTCATCATGTCACTTTGATGGAAAGTTGAGAAGAGTCTTTTTAACAAGATCCGGCACCTTCAAAAATTATGGAAAACTTGTCGTTTTTTTAGTCACCTCATAGTTGTGGCAACTCATTTAAAATACTCACATGAGTTACAAATAGAATCTACACACTAATTTGAATATAATCTAGTTACACAAACAATTGCAAATGAAAATATTGTGGATCTCAAGATTTTTTTATTGGTTTCATTGAATCTCCTATTAAGCCATGTATCAATCAAATGCGTAGCTCGACTCATGAGGTGTACCACTCTGAAAAATATGTGTTCTTATAAATATATTACCACTTTTTTCTGAGGAGATGAAAACACTTCTCAAGGGCTAGGACACGCATGCAAAAAGGGGGTCTATATATAAGAAAGGTGAAGGGCCTATATGTAGGACGATTGGGTGGAGATGGGCATGCAGTAGTCTCTATGTTCTTACATCCAATTGTGATCGTGTGATAGAATCTAAAAATATTTTTCTTGATGGAAGAGGAAATGGATTGAGTAGTAGGGGAGTTCAATATTGGATTAAATTACATGCCTAACAATTTAATTTTGTGGGCTCATTGACTTAAAAGTAATTAATTAGAGCATCATGCTTAGCAATGGACATAGGAAATCCAAAGATCTAGATTTTTTGATTGAAGGTAGGTCTAAAATTTGAAGTCCTTGATTTTATTTAGAAGTATTCATAGACACGTACCTTATATGCATATTCCAAGGGCATATGGATAATTTTAACTTTCTTCTAATTTTTTAAGGGCAAAACTCACAATTATGAGTGGATTATATTAGCAACCCATAAAATTTTACAAATACTAGTCATTCTCTTATCAAGCCACAATTTCTTCCAGCACCCATAGTTACATCGACTGAAAGGGGGGCCACCCCATGGCGTAGGCAAGACACTTGGCTGGATGGGAGGATAAACATACGCATATGGGTCAGACATCGTGGCACCCATAGCCAAGGTTCCTCCTTTTCCCATTGGTGATGATTGCTTCCTTGATTTCTTGTATGAGTCCCAATTGTTTCAAGGGTGTTGACAGTTCCTAGCCTGAAGTAGAAAAAGGTAAAAATTTTCATACTAAGATTAGTAACGGTTGGCTCTTGAACACCTTTCCACCCAAGAAGAGATCATTCTTGAACAAACCAATCTTCCATGTCGTTTGAACCCATTTTCAAACCTTTCCTACCAAGCCACAAATTGTCTGAAAATCCTTAAATAAGTGAGGGAGGCCCTCACTTGCAGTTATGCATTGTGAGCATCTATCTAGACCAAAACCTCTATCTAGGACCTTCACACCACTCATTAAGGCTCCCCAAAGTACCTTCCATAGAAAAACCTTCATCCCATGTGGACATTGTGGGCACCACACAATTTTCACCCATCTTGATTTTAACCATTGCTTGTCCCACTACTTGTTCAAGGGGGAGAAACAATCCAACAATACCATGAGAGTGTTGTACATGTCCTTGGTATGCAGTTTTAGGAAATGTCTATCTGTGGGCCATCGTGATTCTTTCCATTGGAACCTAGACTCGTAGGTTAGTATAGGCAGTAATTGTCAAGCCATTCTAACACTCTCTTGGCCAGCTAAGATGGACTAGGAACTAGTTGGTCCAACCCTTTCGAGCCTCTGCTATGTTGCTTGTCCCAAAACTGGCCCAGTTGTTGTAGTCATGTGTTATTTATATTTCTAGTCACCTCCCTCCAAAAAGGGTTTATCAAGATGCTTCCCACCTTAGAAATACAAAGAGACTAGTGAATTATCGAGTTGTGAAAGTAATAATTATCTCTCCCCATTCCAAGGCCTCTGCTACCCTATTACACTTCTAGAAAAGTTCACCTATTGTGCACCAAGTTTCAAGCTAGACCACCGAGGGGCAAGCAACTGGTTGTGCATTTCCATCCCTTTCCATTTTCTACCTTGCGAGCACAATTTGGTATTTTCCGTCATGGAAATTGTCATAAAAATCCATACTTGGTCTTGCTTTGTGATTGCTACCACAAACTTGGTACACTGGGCCTCCACATGTGTACTAAGGTTGAGGATTCTGATACTACTTTTCTCTATAAGTCTCTCTATGGACTCCCAACTTACCCATTGACAAGGTAATGCATCTCTAGTGTTGTTTTCCCATAGGAATATTTTCATTGGTTTCAAGAAATCCTTATAGTTGCAATTTTCGAGCATTAGCAATGGAACATTGTAGGCTATGCAGGGGAGCATAAACAAATTGATCACTTTTAATTTTCTCGAGAAAGTGAGAAGCACATACTCCGACCTTCGCATCTTGCTCCTAACCTTATCCAAAACCCATAGGAATATTTTCTTGTGGGTTACATCCACCCCCAAAGGGGCCATTGGGAAGAGCATGGGGTCTAGGAAGGCCTCTTTATTTTCCATGAGATTATGAAGGCGATTAACATTTTGACAAATAGGTGCATGTCATGTGTGCAAGAATGGTGGATGTGTAAGAGAGGTGTAAGAGTGGTCAAGGGATGCACTTTCTCCCCCCAAAAAGGGGGTTGGACATATTTATACTTTTTAGCCTTCCATAATTCTTACATACAATCTCCAATTTAAGTGGAGATTATAGTGATCTACAAGCCAGGATCTTTCTGTAGATATGTTACATGATATGGTTTTGCCCTCTAGATTTTAAAATTTATTTTTTATAAAAAAAATTGGGGGGGTGCGAGGGGATTTGAATTTAAATAAATTATCCATATTTTGTGTCTGAATTTAAAAGTGATCGTTTGATTTCTTTCTTAATATTAGAGATTTGACTCCCTTAAACTAACAAATATACAGGTCCTCCTAGACCCATTCGGTTCCTAATGTTCCATGTGCATGAATACCTTCCCTTTGGACACAATCTCCTTGGTCCACATTGATAAATTGAATGAGTCTTTTTTGAGAGGGAAATCAATCTAGAATTTTTTATACTACATTTTGACATTGATGCAATGGCATACAATCTCAAGAGCCTTCCTCGTCACCTGAGGGCAAGCTTTGAGGAAGAGCAAGGAATCATCCACAAACAGATTTGCTGGAAGTTTGTTGTTGTTGGGCAAGGATACCCCCCTTGCAGCACTCTCTTGAGCAATGTCACTAGAGGATGAGATCCAATGGTGAACATTAGAGGAACTAGTAGGAAACCTTGCATGAATGATCTTTTACCTCAAAAGCACTCACAATTCTCTCATTAAACAAGGGATCATATTGGCTACTAGCACACAAGTTGTTGACCAACGAGCACACCCATGGCCCAAAGCCCCCAAACTATCTTGTGACCTCTTGGATGAACAACCATGTGATCCTATCATAAGCGTTATCTAGATCCAATCGCATCAGTATACACTCTTCATTGACCAACCAGCACACCCATGGCCCAAAGCCCAACTATCTCGTGACCTCTTGGATGAACAACCATGTGATCCTATCATAAGCGTTAGCTAGATCCAATTGCATCAGTATACACTCTTCATTAGATAATGATGCATACTCTATGTAAACCATTGATTCCATCTAATGTTATCATAGATTGACCTTCCAACACTCTTTTAGATGAATGGGAAAATTCCACAAATTTGGGACTAATTTCGATGCCTATGGATTTCTATTTCCCATTTGATTTGGGAAAATTTCATTTATTTTTGCAATTTTATAGATAAGTTTTTTGTTGAGGACTTGTGTTACATTAGAGAAAGAGATAGATTCTCAAGAAAATGGTGGTGTTGAGAAACATCTTTTTTTGTCCCATCCAAAATTTTATTTTCATGTTGGTGTTAATTGATACTTTATAAAATCATACATAGACATGGATAACAAGAAAAACAATATATGAAAATGAAATCCTATTCGGTTTCTCCTATTAAGCTAGCTTGTGCTTTCTCCACAACATTGGATGGAATTTTAATTGCTTCTGCAACTCTTCTACCCCTTAGAGTCCATGACCACACAATTGAATCAACACACTCCCAACGCTTTGGGTCAGTAAGATTATAGCACCAATTCTTTTTCCAACAATCCTCATATTGTTCTTGGCTTGTGGTATTTTGTTTCGATGTTTTGTTGCCTGGTATTGAATGAAAACTTTCTTGTAGCTAGGAGATGAGATGTCTACATCAACATCTGACTCTCCAACTCCTAGCCATATCAGATATTATGGATCTGCGGGTCTCACAAGAACAAAATCCACTTTCTTTACATCAATTTGAGGCCTAAAATCTGTCTATGGCCTTGCACTTTGACGACCAACATAGTGATCATTCAATTCTTCATATCCTTGAAACTCATTTGTGTCTTTCTCTATCTGCTGCATTTGATGACTCCCTCTAGTATTTGGCCAAAATATTTTTGAAAATGTTCCATCAAATGTGGAAAAGTGAATGTCATTCATGTTCGCAATCTTTCTGAGAACCTGCTAAACATTGCATCTATGTCCTACTGTGTATGAACCACCATTAAGAATCCTAAATGCACGGTTTTGAAAAAATATTTTGCTACTAGCAAGGATAAGCATGTAAATAAATATCAATTTTGATTCTCTCCTACACAATTATCTAGCTGCAAAAAAAGATTCTCAGACAATTTTTGAAACATGGGAGTGGACATGGTATCGACAACATATTGAGAGGAGGCTAATTGCAAGTTAGAAATCTATTCATTACATCCTTCAATATCCAACGATGGTGTTACTATTGATGCATTCCTCTCACACTCTTTCATCATTCTATTTTGGTGGTCTAGATTTTTCCTTAAATTCAATGCATTGAGAAATGTTACATTGCTGCGTGGCATACCATCATGGCATAAATCTCCTAGCCCATGATTTTTTGTTCTTTCCGAATTCTGTAAGCATAATTCAAGGGAACCAATTGTAGAATTTGGATCTGAAGGCCATGGACCATTCAACAAGAAAAGAACATACATCCCATGACCATGCCCATGTGTTATTATACATGTTAACACTAGAATGGTAACCTAACAGGACATAAAAGTGTCCTTTCAGGGTTTTGGAAAAAATTTCCAAAAACATAGTAGATCCACTCCTTTTGAAAAATCCTTTCATGAGCTTATAGTTCAATAACTACTACATATGGAAAAAATGAGAAACTTGTAATTTTTCTCATCCCTTGGTCACTACAAGCCTCCAAAGTTGATGGACCAATGCATTTTTTCCAAAACAACAATTTTTTACGGTTGATTGCATATAAATAAGAGTGGAGATTTTTGTAGGACATGAGATAAAATGCCCCGTTAACTTCAATGGGTTGGTGACAAAAACATATGGTTGCTTTTACCTCACTAATTTTGTTTTGGGCAAAAAAAATAGGTACAAAAAAGTTGCATTTTTGCCATTCTGCGAACCTATCATCAAAGTTTCTATAGTCATGCTCAATACAGATACTATATACATGTTTTCTTAGTTCTCTTTGGGCCTCTGGATTCAAAAGGAGCCATGGAGCATGTCAAAAGGATAATGGATCTCTTACAATTGGAACCTTGGGGGCAATGATAAAGTGCTAAATACAGCAAACATGAAAAAACTTGTTTTAGCATTATGACCTCTAGAAACCCATAGAAAATACTCAATATCTAGCCAAGTTTGTAGTCTATGATTAGATATGGTCACTACCTACAAAATACACACAATTGGCCTAAGAAACTTGCAATATTGAGAAAGTTATACTTGCTACTCTAAAATGTATCGTATTCTTCAGCAATAAAAAAACTCAACCATCATCATATACTATGCTATATAGCATATTAGGTCCCCCAGAACTCAAGGAAGATTAGATTTATGTTATACATTACACTTACACAATCAAAATTGAATTTGGATATCAAGAAAGCCACCAAAAAAATCATAAAAGTGCTAATTTTGGCCAAAAAACAGGATTATGCAATTCTTGTAAATTGGTCATAACTTTCAATTTTAACACTTAGCTCTCCCTACAAGCATCAAAACATGTTGAGAACTATGAAGTCCTAACCTATAGCCATCTAAACCTCACAAACATGAAGTTTAGAGTGGTATAGTTGCCAAAAATTGAAAAAAAAACCAAAAACAGGACTCGTTTTTTCACACAGTTTAGGTTCAAAAATGTTCTGCAAGAGTAAGGTTAATGGTGAGATCGATACTCAAAAAAAAATGCTAAGTTTTTTTCAGCTCATAAGGCAACTTTGTGGATATATAGCACCTAGAAATTCATTTTCATACTCTTCAAATAATTCAAGCAAAATGGTCACTTAACAGGACACAAAAGTGTCCAAGGACATAAAAGTGTCCTGTTACCATTCTAGTGTTAATGATACTTTCAATTGATATGTATTTGCATAGTCTTTTGAGTTCACTTGCAATCTAGGTATTGCTATCTTTTTTTGGTTCATTTTATCATGTATAATGCATAAATACTTATCCTTTTGCAATTACGAGAACTTACGCCAGGTATAATACACATTTTTACTGACTGTTGTTGCATCATGTAAATTCTACACTCATCCTTCAAAATGTGCAATCACCTCATCGTCCTTTGTTGACTCTAGTCGAGACTTTATCCGACTACACACAACGCATTTGGAGAACTCACTTGTTTTTGACAAGGTCACATGAGTAGACTCTGTATTCTAAATCCTATTGATTGTAGTGCTAAAAATTGGCTTGAGACTCATACTCTCAAGTGTTTTATTGACATCATGTAAGATGTCTATGTTCTTGTATGTGTTTGGTATTGGGTTTCTTACACAAAGAGCACGATGTTACCTTAGGGCCATAGGGTTTCTAGCTAACACAAAGAGCACCCTATGGCCTTAAGGTCATCGGATTTTAAGCTAAAAAAAAGAGCACCATGTGGACTTAGGGACAAAGGGTTTCTAGCTTACACAAAGAGCTCCCTATGGCCGTAAGTCCATAGGGTTACTAGCCATCACAAATAGCACCCTATGGCCTTAAGGCCATAGGGTTTCTAGCCATCACAAAGAGAAACCTATGGCCTTAGGGACATCGGGTGCTCTTTGTAATGGCTAAAAATCCTATGGCTCTAAGGCCACATGATGCTCATTGTGATGGCTAGGGTTTCTAGTCATCACAAAGAGAACCCGATGGCCTTAGGGCCATAGTTTCTCTACCCACCATCACAAAGATCACATTGTGGCATTCGGGCCATAGGGTTTCTAGCTTCCACAAACAACACCATGTGGCTTTAGGGACATAGGGTTTCTAGATAACACAAAGATCCCCCTTTGGTCTTATGGCCATAGTGTTCCTAGCTCACAAAAAAGGCACCCTATGGCCTTAGGGTCATAGGGTTTCTAGCTAGCAAAAAGAGCACCTTGTGGCCTTAGAGCCATAGGGTTTCTAGCCATTGCCAAGATCACCCTATGGCCCTAAGGCCATAGGGTTTCTAACCACCACAAAGAGCACCCTATGGCCTTAGGGCACCTTGTGGCATTAGGGTCAAATGGTTTCTAGCTACAAAAAGAGCACACTATGGACTTAGTTCCATAGGGCTTCTAGCTAACAAAAAAACCACCATGTTGCCTTAGGGTCATTGTGTTTCTAGCTAACAAAAAAGAGCACCATGTGGCCTCAGGGTTAGTATCCATCACAAAGAGCACCCTAGGGCCTTAGGGTGATAGGGCTACTAGCCATCACAAAGAGCACCCTGTGGCCTTAGGGCCATAGGGTTTCTATCCATCACAAAGAGCATCATGTGGTCTTAGGTCCATAGTGTTCTCTTTGTGATGGCTATAAATCCTATGGCTCTAAGGCCACGTGATGCTCTTTTTTATGGCTAGGGTCTCTAGCCATCATAAAGAGCATCATGTGAGGTCTCAAGCCATCACAAAGAATACCATGTTTTCTTAGGGCCATGGGGTTTTTAGCTTACACAAAGAGCACCATGTGACCTTAGGACCATAGGGTTTTTAGCTAACAAAAATTGCACCATATGGCCTTATGGACATATGGTTTTTTACACAAAGAGAACCATGTGGCCTTAGGGCCATAGGGTTTCTTACACAAAGAGAACCATGTGGCCTTAGGGCCATATGGTTTCTTAGACAAAGAGAATCACGTGACCTAGGACCATAGGGTTTCTTACACAAAGAGCACCTTGTGGCCTTAGGGCCATAGGGTTTCTAGCTAACAAAAAGAGCACCCTATGGCCTTAGCACCCTATGGCCCTAAGGCCATAGGGTTTCTTACACAATGATCATCCTCTAGCCTTAGGGCCATATGGTTTCTAGATTACACAAGAACACCATGTGGCCTTAGGGCTATAGGGTTTTTAGCTAACAAAAAGAGCACCATGTGGCCTTAGGGCCATAGGGTTTCTAGCTAACACAAATATCACCCCGTGGCCTTATGACCATAGGTTTTCTAGCTAACAAAATGAGCACCCTGTGGCCTTAGGGCCGTAGGATTTCTTTTACAAAGAGCACCCTATGGCCTTAGGACCATAGGGTCTCTAGCATACACAAAGAGCACATTGTGGCCTTAAGTCCATATGGTTTTTAGATTACACAAAGAGCACCCTGTGGCCTTAGGTTAATAGGGTTTCTAAATAATACGATTTCTAGCTTAACCAAAGATCTCCCTGTGGCCTTAGGGACATAGGGTTACTAGCCATCGCAAAGAGCACCTTGTGGACTTAGGGCCATAGGGTTTCTAACCACCACAAAGAGAACCATGTGTCCTTGGAGCCATAGGGTTTATAGCTTACACAAAGAGCTCCTTGTGGCCTTATGGCCATAGGGTTACTAGCCATCACAAAGAGCACCATGTGGCCTTAGAGACATAGGGTTTCTAGCCATCACTAAGTGTACATTTATAGACTTAAGGCACCCCATGGACTAAGGGCCATAGGGTTTCTAGCGAACAATAAGAGCTTCATGTGGCCTTAGGGACATAGAGATACTAGCCATCACAAAGACCACCATGTGGCCTTAGGGCCATAGGATTTGTGACCATCACAAAGACCACCCTATGGCCTTAGGACACCTTGTGGCCTTAGGTCCATAGGATTTGTGACCATCACAAAGAGCACCCTATGGCCTTAGGGAACCCAGTGGCCTTAGGACCATAGAGTTTATAGCTACTACAAAGAGCACCCTGTGGCCATAGGGCCATAGGGTTTATACCAAACACAAAGAGCACCTTGTGTCCTTAGGGACATAGGGTTTATATCTAGAAAAAAGTGCACCATGTGGCCTTAGCGCCATAGGGTTTCTAGATTACACAAAGAGCTCCTTATGGCCTTAGGACCATAGGCTTTCTAGCTTACACAAAGAGCTCCCTATGGCCTTAGGGCCATAGGATTACTAGCCATCACAAAGAGAATTGTGTGGCCTTAGGACCATAGGGTTTCTAGTAATCACAAAGAGCAACCATGCTCTTTGTAATGTCTAGGGTTTCTAGCAAAGAGAACTCAATGGACATATGGCCATAGCGTCTCTAGCCATCACAAAGAGCACATTGTGGCCTCAGGGCCATATGGTTTCTAGCTTACACAAACAATACCTTGTGGCGTTAGGGCCATAGGGTTTCTAGCTAACGCAAAGAGCATCCTGTGGCTTTATGGCCATGGTGTTTCTAGCTAACAAAAAGAGCACCACGTGACCTTAGGTTCATAGGGTTTCTAGATAACAAAAAGAGCACCATGGGGACATAGGGTTTCTAGCTAACATATAGACCACCATGTGATCTTAATCCATAGTGTTTGTAGATAACAAAAAGAGCACCATGTGGCCTTAGGATCATAGGGTTTATAACTAACAAAAAGAGCACCCTTCGGCTTTAGGGCCATACCCGGGGGATTCACTAGTAGTACTAGGAAGATGTCACCTACGTGTACCAAAACTCTCATTTTACCCCCTATATACGGTACCCTACTTTGTAAAATCTACCTTTTTGGCCTCATAAACCCCCCCTATTGTACACTCATGTGACACCATACGGTAATCCTTAGTGAAGACCCCGGGGGGCCATAGGGCTTCTAGCTAACAAAAAGACCACTATGTGCCCTTAGGGTCATAGGGGTTCTAGCTAACAAAATAGAGCACCATGTGGCCTTAGGGCCAAAGGGTTTGTAGATTACACAAAAATCTCCCCGTGGACATAGGGTCACAGGGTTATTAGCCTTCACAAGGAGCACCCTATGGCCTTCGGGCCATAGGGTTTCTAACCACCACAACGAGAACCCTATGGTCTTAGGGCATTCTCTGGCGTTCGGGTCAAAGGGTTTTTAGTGATAGCCATTTTTTAGGCTATCCAAATTGCCATAGTGAGATACCTCACCCTACCAAAATCTCCCAAACACTATGGCTGTCCCTACCATTTCATTGTACATAGGCATGTGTGAGTTAAGGGACTTTTCCCATATCTACTTAAAATCCTTAGCTAGCTAGTCATTGGCCTAGTTGAGACAAAAAATAAATAAAATTAAACATATTATGGTCCATTTCTATGTAGATATTTCATTGTATTTTTCATAATTATTTTGGTATTTATTTAAATATTTTTACCGAGGTCTGCGTTCTTTGCCTATGTATGCTATGTACATTGACTCACCATTACCACAATTTTTCTTACCATTTTGCATACTCTTTATTTCATATAGAAATATTTTTGTGCAAGCTTCTCTTCTTTTTGGTCTAACTCCATCTCAACACAAATCCAAAAAAACTAGTTTTATTGGTGTGTATATATTTTCACTATTGTGATTTTTTCCTTCTTACAATTATTCTCTTTTACTCTCATAAATTAGAACACCAATAATATTCATCTTTTTATGGTAGCCTCATAATGAGAGAGATTTACTTTTAAAGTTGACCCCTTTATATTTTTCCACCTATATTATTTATATTTTGACATCTACACATTTTTTAGACCCCTCAATATTTGATTTTCTTCGTTGTATTATTCACTTATATCATGAGCTCAGTAATATCTTCAGTTATAAACCCACAAAATAAGGTCAAGGATATGTGGCATGCATGCATGCATTATGGAGGGCTCACTCTTGGCATTCAAAAGAATCATCCAAAGAGGGAGCCCACAAGGACTTTGTGCAGTGGCAAAAGACACTCGATTTTACAGAAAATTTTTTAAGACCACTTGCTCTCCAAATTTGAAAAGGTTGTAAAAGAAAAAGTTGTAGCTCCTAAGCTGAACTTTAGCCTTCACTTTTTTCATATTCTTTTGAGCTACGAGCTATGAGCTATCATTCACTTATATCATGAGCTCAGTAATATCTTCGATTATAAAACCACAAAATAAGGTCAAGGATATATGGCATACATGCATGCATTATGGAGGGCTCACTCTTGGAGGCATTCAAAAGAATCATCCAAAGAGGGAGCCCACAAGGACTTTTTGCAGTGGAAAAATACTATCGGCTTAACAAAATTTCTAAAGACCACTTGCTCTCCAAATTTGAAAAGGTGATAAAAAAAGAGTTCTAGCTCGTGAGTGGAACTTTAGCCTAAATGTTTTTCATATTTTTTTGAGCTACGAGCTGTGAGCTATGATTTAATTGGTGGACCCTAGTTTGCCCATGCCATGAAGCCACACTGCTTCTTCCACTTTATCATTTCCCTCTTTCACACACACTTCTCCACTCATCATCCCAATCTCTCTCACCTCTCCTCTCTGCACCCTACTCACCTTCTCCTCAACTTTGAAGAATAAGAGAAACCATGGTGAACTCATGTCTCCTACATACACTTCCATTCCAAAATTGACCACCTAGTCTCATTTTCCTCCTCCAAATTACCCCTATCTATAAAAAAAACCACAAAATTTAGCCTCTTTGCTTGAAGAAAAACATCATGGACTCATCTTCAATTACCTTGGCTCCCAAGGAAGGTCAAGAGTAGGAAAAAAAAAACCGTCAAAACTAGTGGACCGTCAACAAGCATCAAGTTGGCCCTACTCAAGACATTTGGAGCATCAACATTGTAGGAAATCTATCTTTTCTTACCTCTTAAGCATTTATCTTTCTTATTTGTATCTTACATGGATACTCCCATTGTAAATATCCAATTCCATTTGTAAATTAATAAAAATACTAACTCTACTAATCTACTAACACTAACCCACTATGAAAACTCCTATCATCTCCATTTCTCTCCTGTCTCTTTTCTTCATATATCCCCACCAAATTCTTGATAATTCCAAGTAAAAAAATAGAAAAAATGTTGAAAATCTAACCTAACCATGGTTAGAGGAGTAACCCCAGCCCTCAAAATTGCTATAAAAGGAGGGTGTAGCTGGCACAAAAGAGTGAGAAGCCATAAGAAAGAGCACTATGATGTGCTTTAGAAGCCAAGCTCAATCTCTTGAGAAGGAGGTCTTGAGTGGAATCTCATTGGATTATGCACATGCATGTGTTGTATTAGGGGTGATTAGCAAGGGAGTTCTATGCCATTGTAAGAGAGAGTGATCATTGAATTGAGAGTAGGAAGCCGTGTAAGCCCAACATTTGATGAATCAAGGAGGGTGGATTTGGACTAAGCATGGCTACTTTGTCTCTCTTCCAATGCGAAGTCATGGACAACAATGATGTGTAAGTGTCTTGGTGTTTTATTAAAGTTTTTGATAGCTTGTGTCCGGGTGTTGTTATTAATTTAGCCATAAATTCCACATTTTTAAGAGGGCGACACGGTGGAGAGGACTCCCGTGGCCTTAAGACAGTGATTGGGGTGGCTTGTCTTGTGATGTGTTGCTATGTAAATTACTCAAGCTATATTGAACAAATGCTAATCTCACTTTGATTGGTCATGACTGATTTGTGAGAAGGTATTAGTGCAACAAGCATCCCCTTCCCCCTTCTCTCTCTTCATCATGTATATATCCATGTTTGCTTGATCATAGTTGATATGTTTCAAAGCACCATGAGCTCTCTCTCTCTCTCTCTCTCTCTCTCTCTCTCTCTCTCTCTCTCTCTCTCTCTCTCTCTCTCTCTCTCTCTCTCTCTCTCTCTCTCTCTCTCTCGTCCTAGTTCGCATCCAAAACTAGGTGGTTCCCTATATTTGTGTAGGGTTAGGTTGTAGGTTTGTGTGTATGTTTGTTGATTTCGATAAACCCAACCCAATTGAGCAACATGGTAGCCTAGAATGGTTCTTAGAGGTGATTCTTCTTGTTGCCCGCCCCGTACTGCCTCAAATTGGTGCTCCCACTGAGGAACAACTTTTGTATGTTTTTGTGTAGGATCAACCTTTAGAATAGTCAAGTAGTTTGCATAAATCATCAGAATTTGTATGATCCTTTCATTCCCATTGCAAGGCAAATGGTACACATAATTGTTAGTACTAAGTTACAATTTCAACGTATAATTCGTAATATTTTAGGTTCTCTAAGGTTAGCCGAAATAAACGCTTTGGTAAATCATTTTATTTTTCCTATCATTAGGTACGATCTTAGTTTGGATGTATATATCTTTGCTCTATTTTAAGCATTAGTTTATCTATAGAGCATGGATAATGACCCAGAAATTTTCCCTTTTTACTTCACACCACATATTATGATAAATATTACACTCAATAGAAAGATACATTTTCAACAGCGTATGGTGTTTATGTTTGGGGCTAAAAGAACAGTAGAAATTCTTGCATCTACACAACCTGTCATTCTACCTCTCATAAACTACCACACTTCTTTTGATGTACATGTGTTTATTTTATTTTAAAATGAGGTGCAACCCAACAAAATAGTGTGTATGTTTTTTCTTTGTCCTTGTTTGTCACAAAAAAACAAAAAATGATCATTTATTCTAACAAAGAATGTGTGTGCAGTGAAATTTCAATCCTTAGAGATCTAGCTCTATTACCGATTGAGTTGCATGAGTAGGTAGTAAAGTGTCACCCTCATAACTTAGAGGGTGGTGAAGTTAAGACAAAAGTTCCTACGTGTGGATTCTATTTCTCTCTTGATCTTGGACATTAAGGAAGACCGCACATTTATCCAAATAGTATGTGCCATAAGATTGCTAAATAAAGTGAAATTTGGTGTTTGGCGAGTGCATTTTACCATTGAGAAAGACTCTTTAAGAAACTTGCGTCCAGAGTTCATGCTTCATAGACTCACATTTGGTGAATTTTTCCCTCATCTACGTCTTATTAGTAGCCTTCCTTTCACTTTCAACAAAGGAGATAGGAAGCTATTTAGAGCTTGTCTTAATAAAGAGAGCATAGAGAAGATTGCAAATTTGTATAAATTCTCATCCTTCTCTACTTTCTATGACACTTTGCTCATAGAGACATTGTAAATCTCTTTATTCTTATGAATGATTTAACCATAATCCTAAAGAGTTTTTTTTCAAGAATTTTGTAGCACAAGTGGAGTCTTTAAATCTTGCAAACTTGCTTTTGGGATGTTCTTTATGAAGTTGTGAGAAGATTGCCTCACTCTGTGTGGAACTTGAAGGAAAGGAGCTCCTAGTTAATTGCTACTTTCTCACAGCCTTCAACGAGCATGAAGATCTAGTTTTTATACAAACCGCTTGTGCATTGAAAATTGTAGAGCAAGTGCAATTCATCACTTGGGACATGGTTACTCTTTTGGATCCAAAAAATTCATTTCTCGAGATTTCCATTTATGACCTTAGCTTTGAATAATTTCAACCCTTCTTAGAGCTCATCAATAGTCTACCTTTTTGTTTTGATCAAACAAATCGAGACCTCATTGAAGCTTTTGGATAGCTGAAGAAGAAAACCTAGAGTAGTACTTTCTTACTTCTTCATTTACGGACGAGTGGTTCTAAATCTCTATTGTATCCCTTGTCCAGATATTCTCCTTTCTTTGGAGAGCCTAGAGAGGATGCAGAATTATTTTTAGCAAATTTCAAGATGCCTTGCCGTATCAAGAGGATAGTAACTGATCAAGAACGTGTAGAAATGTTTGAGATGGTCCAAAGGAAAGATTGTAGCACTTTTTTTTACTCTTTACTTGAGGAAGTTAAGGGGAATTACACAGAAGTTGTGAATCTTTTCAAGAGATACCTCTTTGATCCCCAAAATGCTCAAACACTACGGCACGACATTCTTTCTCATAAGCAAAAAGACTTAGATGACTACTACTTGTACAAGCAAGAGTTTCTACGTCTTTGGGCTCTATGGATACAAAATGTTGCCAACCCTGGTGATGGTGCAAAATTTCTAAAGAAGGAGAGGTTCATAGCTAGACTCTTTCCTGATCTTAAGGTAAAGGTGGAGGCGGATGCACCTGCCGCCTATGATGTAGCTGAAATTAGAGCTTCCAAGAAGTATATGAACTCAAGTGCCTAAAGGGAGGGGTTCCAATAGAAGGTCTTAGACCCAAAAGTAAGTCACAAGCATCGACATATAGGGAGCTTGCTGAGGTAACGACTGAAGTGATTGATAAGTTAAATGAATCTATAAGCAGCCTATCAATTCACCTTGCACAAGCTGTAGGTCCAAAGGGACAAGCAAAGAAGTCAAAATAGCAATAGCCATGACCTAGGAGAGTCTTGCAATGTTGGAATCGTGGAGAGTCTGGACATGGGATATATAATTATCCTTGGCCCCGGAGGGAGCCAGGGAGACCTAACTTGAATTACCTAGTGATGAATGCAGGTGAACGAACTAGTCAACAACCAAGGATTCTACGAAGACCAAATGGAGCAAGACCACCTCCACGAGGAGTGGAAGGAGTTCCACCTTTGCCAGACCCAAATGTACATGTGCTAGATGTGACAAATTCAAAAGAGGTTGACATGGAAGCAAATGGCATTAAGTGTGGCCAAGGAAAAGATAAGGGAAAAGAAGGAGTCATGTCACAAAGTGACCATGGACGAGAGAAGAAGGCGAAGGACACCAAGGAAGCCAAGCAGACTTGACGTCGTATCAACCTCCAAGACTTTCCTCTTAGACATGGTATGGATCCATACAACTTGTTGGAAGATATGAGAGATAAGGGTCCTGATATTTCATGGCCTCAGTTTCTTGCATTATGGCCATAAGTTAGGAGGGATTTAATGAAGGCAGTTAGCATCAGGAGAAAGATAGAAGAGAGTGTGCCGGTTGTAAAAATTTCCCAAGTTAAAATGAATGAGGAGATTACACTTGTGCTAGATTGTTATATCAAAGGAAGATTGGTTAGGAAAGTTCCAGTGGTGGATGGGCGTGCACAAATTTGCATCATGACAGAAGGACTTATGCAAAGACTAGGCATGCACATCCATGAGACACCTAAAATCAAAGTCAAGATGGCAAACAATAGCAAGGATAGATGTGTAGGTATTTGTTAAAATGTTTTAATGGAGGCCTTTGGCATTAAGAAGGTAGGGGATTTCTATTTTATGTCTATCAAAGGAAACGGCTACCCATTCATCCTAGGAAGACCTTTGCTAATGAAAATGTAAGCGTTGCAGAATTGGGAGAATGGATAGTTAATTTGTAGGAATGACAATCATAATAAATTTTTCTTTGACATGAAGGAGCAACGCCAAGAGGAGCTCCATGAAGAATCATCGCAAAGTGAGAGGGAGGAAGACTAGACCGATATCACTTTAGAAGTAGAAAGTAGTAGCAGCATTAGTGAAGAGGAGTCTTCCATCAAAGTCATGGAGGTGAGGTTTAATACAAACAACCAAAAAACCTCTTGTCGAGGTTTGGAGGAGGTAGTCTCCCAAGAGAACCAAAATGTGGAAGATGAAGGAATGTTAGAAGGTATGTTTTCTACAACACTTACCAAGGATGAAAGAGAGGAGTTCAAAGGTGTATTAAGAAAATTTCCTGATCTTTTTGTTAAAGACTACACCGACGTGCATGGAGTAGATGTTGTTCAACACAAGATTGAGTTAAAGCTTGAGGCCACACCTAAAGCTCAGAAGCTGCAAAGGTAGGAGTTATCAAGGAGCAGGCTCTACTCAAGGAGGTAAGAAAGCTTCTAGCAGTAGGTTTCATTTATCCAATGGAGAATTCAGAGTGGGTCTCTCCCGTTGTTGTCACTCCCAAGAATAACGGCAACAAGTGGAGGGTGTGTGTAGATTACCGTCCCACTGAATGTGGCAACAAAAAGAGATCACTTTTCCCTCCCATTTTAGGATGAGATACTAAATGAGGTAGTTGGTCATGAGAAGTACATTATGTATAGGTATCGCATTGGAGGATCAGTTGAAAATAACCTTCATCACTCCTTGGGGTTGTTATGATTTCCAAGTCATGCCATTTGGCCTGACAAATGCTCGTGCAACTTTCCAACGCTTCATGAACATGGTGTATCAAGAATTCATTAGAAAGTCCATTAGGATTTTTATTGGTGATTTTTGCATTTACAGCTCAAAATCATTGCATCTACAAAAGGTAGAAGAGGGTTTGAAGAAACTCTTTGACATGGGAGGTCGACTCAACCCCAACAAGTGCCACCTAGGTAAGGATGAAGTGATCTTGCTTGTTCATAAAGTTTCTAACAAAGGCATCAAAGTGGATCCTTCAAAGGCAAAGGCTCTTATTGACTTACATCACCCAAGAGTCTTAAGGAGGTCATCTCATTCATTCAAAAGTGAATTATATGTCACGCTTCATTCACTTAGCCTTGGAGTTATTTGACCCCTTGTAGAAATTGACACAACAAGTCGAGTTTGTTTGTTCTAATGAGCTTGAAGAATATTTTTGTAACATCAAAGTCATTCTGTCAGAACTACCAACACTTATGCCTCCTTGTTGGGAGTACATGTTCTTTGTTAGCTCTAGTGTTGGGAAAGAAACAATTGGGTGCAGTTTTGTTACAACAAGATCCCCACAATACCAGGATGCGACCCATCTATTTTGCTAGTAGGGTCATGAATGCCTTGGAGAGAGGCTACACATAGGCAAAACTCATGATGTTTTCCCTCATGTTTGCAGTGAGAAATTTTAGATCCTACTTGCTACCAAAACCTTTTGTAATTCTCACTGTAGAAAATTTGTTCCCTTGGGTGTCATCTCAAATGAATCTTAGTAAGTACTAGGATCTCAAAGTGGATTAGGCAGTTGCAAGAGTTCCAATACTCTTTCTAAGGTAGAAGATTGTGTGCGTGCATAATTGGGGGATTCCCACTTACAGGGTACATGAGAAGGAGATTAAGGTGCCTGAAGTAAAGACCCTACCATTGACACCACCTAGAAGTATCCCTAATGCATTTACCTTGTTCTTTGATGGAGCTTTTCGACGAGCCACAGGAAAAGCAAAGGGAGGGCTAGTGTTGCTCAACCCAAGAAGAGAGGTGATCATGAAAGAGAAGGTCAATCTACCAGGTTCAACTAGAAACAATGAAGCAGAATACGACACACTACTTCATGGTTTAAAAATGTGCATTGGCCAAGGTATACAACGTCTCATGGTAAAAGAGGATGCACTTCTCATTGTGAAGAAGATTCTAGGCATTTGGGCATGCAAAAATGAAAGACTAGGAGCCAAAGTTCATTCCATCTGTAGGATATTCAATCAATTTGAGAAGGTGCAACTATATCATATTCCTAGGAAACAAAATAAAGATGCCGGTTTACTTGCACAATAAGCAGTTACGTGTGTTGAGAAAGAAGTGCAGGTCATCGTGATGGCAACATCGGTCAAGGAACCGAGGTACCAGGGATTAGAGTCATTGTCTTTTATTATTGGCTACATTTTGGAGGGTGAGTTTCCACAAGACTTCACAAAATCTCAAAAGAGGAGACTCGTGAAGAAGGCAAGCGTGTATCTCTTCATAGAAGGATCTCTCTATCAAACAGGGAAGGATCAAGTGTGCAAAAGAGTACCAACTATTGAAGAAATTCCAGCCATTTTAAAAGGTTTGCATGAAGAGGCATGTGCTGGTCATTTTGCCCAAGAGTTAATTGTGGAGAAGATTTTGCTTGTGGGATATGTTTGGCCAAGTCTGCATGTGGATGTCCAACATTGGTGTAAAAGTTGTCACAATTGTCAGGTAAATGGGAGTAGAAGGTTGGTTTATAGTCCAAGGCAAATTATTCCTGCAAATGGACCCTTTGAAAAGTGGGACATTGATGCTATTGGTCCTCTTCCTAGGACAAAAAAATGGTAAACTCCACATTATAGTGGTTGTAGACTATATGACTAGGTGGGTGGAAGCACAAAGTGTGACAAAGGTAAATTAGAGGACACTGAGCAAATTTGTCTACACTCACATTTGTTGTAGATTTGGCACACCTTTGGAATTTTTTTTTGATAATGGTCCAAGGTTTAGAAAGGGATTGCTCATAGAAGTCTGTGAAGAACTTCACATTCTACATCGTCACAGTACACCCTACTATCCCCAGTCAAATGGTTTGGTAGAAAAAGCTAATGGTGTCATTGCAGGCATCATTAGAAAGATGGTTAAAAACAAGACAAAGTTGTGGGATGAATTCTTGGGTGGAGCATTGTGGGCATATCAAACCACATATAGGGAGGCAATGGAGTTCACACCATTTCACTTGGTCTATGGTCAAGAGGCTTTGCAGCCTATTGAGCTCAACATTCCAACAATGCGGAAACTCATACGAGCAAAAAAAGTCTCTAGCTTTGTCAACATCCAGCTCTCCTCTATATGCAATAACTCTTCCAACACTACCATATCTACATATTACATCTTCTAGCAAAAAAATTGCATACCATACTTGTAGCTTTGGTTCACAAAGCCCTCCCTTCAACCTGGTTCGTCAAATCTTCCCTGGCAAGCACGATGTATCTCATCTGCCATAAACCTGTGGGCATTGTAATCAAATTGACTACCCATTTGAAATGCATACACAATGGATACGTTGGATGTAATCCATCTTGATGCTTTACATTTGAGTACATTTGACATACAGTACAAGTTTCAACAAAGTGCTCCACATCTTTGTAGTAACCTTCCACCAATATCACTCTTTGATTTTAGCAAAAGGGGCCCAACCCCCCTGTGTCCTTCCCATAGAGACTCATGAAATTCTTTAAGTACTTGAAGTTGTGTTACCTTATCACAAACAACTAGTTGAGGGTTTCCTCTTAATTCTTTGGATGCTTCCATAGAAACCCATCATGTAAGAAATACCCATAAGCCTTCTTTCAAATATGTTTAAACTCTTGTTTGGTTCAGTCCTCTTGCTTCTTCAGTGTACTCAAATATTTTTCAATTAGTAACTTCTCCCCTTCATACTTGTCCTCAACAAAAGACTGTAATGCAATAATTGTGTTTTCACATTCTACATGTAGTTTTGACGAGGTAAAGCACCTCAATCCCACATATCTAGCTTCAGAAATCATAGTCTTTTCATCTTTAAACCTGGCCCTGGACAACATAAAATTATCCTTCCCTGCAATATGATGAAACTTGGGATTTAATGACTTAATATATGTTATCCAACATAGCATGGCTATGTCTAGTGTAGAACAACTTGTGATCATCCCAAGTAGGGGTAAGCAATATGTCTCTACTATTACAAAAGCACCAATAAAGTACTCCTTGTCACACCTTAGAGTAGCTGCTACACCCCAAAGTTCCCTTTTAACCTGCGGATATGCTTTTTGCCGAGCACTTAACACTTTAGCACCATATCACTATGGGAGCCACAATGCTAAAGTGTTAAGTGTTAAGTATGTACACACTGTTCCACACCTCCCATAGTACGCATGGTTGTCAGATCCCTGCTTTCTACAGCCAGTTGAAATTGATCATAACTTGAATACAAGTCTCCCATAGAATAGATGGATCTACCACTAGTAAAAGCCTCTTCTAAATCATAAACCACTAGAACTGTACCTACATTTTTGATAGTTACCTTGTTTGGTGGTTGCATATCCTATATAAACCTCAATGTACCATTGTTTTTGGGAACTGTAAACCACCTGTTAGAGTAAGGAGCACTAGAGGGCTCCCAAATGCCCAACTGCATCTTCTCATTTAAGACATCAGCCAACTTAGGAAGATGAGCTTTCGGAACAGGTATAGGTTGCAAATTCCAAGGGAGGTGTGGAACAGTGAATATCACTATGGGAGCCACAATGCTAGGATCCACACAACCAATCTCACCTCGTTGGAAATCAAAAGCCTTCCCATGCTTCTTTAACATTTCTCAAAAACATGCTATCTCTTCTTTATTTAGAAAATCTGCATCACCAATAATTCTTGCAAAGTTTCTTTAGTAAATGAGTGCCCAATTTTACATGGATCTCAGAGAATAGGTTATTGTTGAGATGCTTTCTCCATAATTGTATCACTCTCTTTTGGCAATGAAATAGCCACACGCCTGACCTTCTTTGCCAATTGTTTTGTATTTTGTATTTACCTGTATCTCCTCTGCATCCAACTCTTCTTTGAATTGAAAAAGGATGTCATACATATCAAGAGAGTTTACCTTAAAAATCTCAATCCCGGCTTGATCATTGGATTGTATGGATGCATCAAATTCCCCCATTGTGTCCACAAATGCATATTCTTCAAAAATCCTTGAAATTGCTTCATTTGGATCTTATATCTCACATTCTTGAAACATACCTTGGCCATTGCAAACATGTTTCTTTTCCCATTTGCATCAGTCATTGAATTTCCTGTAATGCACTCCCTGTGTCCTGGTGGGATCATTTCAGGTCCATACAGTATTTGGTGCTTCCTCTTCATGAATGATGCTGTAATGAAATTACCGCTTCGCAATACCTAGGATTTCTCCTGGTTAAGCTCTACCTAACTATTTAGAATCGGCTCTTCAAGTACCCTCTCTACATCAGTTGCCTGTTCAATATCAGATCTTAGTTTATACGATGGACCTCGAGCTTTCCCAACTTTATTCTCCTTCTCGGATTCATCCATTGGAATATTTGGTGGGGTAGGAGCCACACCTAAGCTAGAGTTTTTTTTCCTTTGGTAATACTGACCTTTTTGTCTTCTTTGAAGTCCGTGCTAGATCCTCTTCCCTTTTTTGCTTTTCTTTTACAAAAGCCTCATTGTTTTGAGACCCATCTATATATGCGTATACTGAGAGGGAGTCTACAGGATCTCCCCACCCAGTAGTCTTTCTAATGCAATTTCCCACTTTTGACATAGCTACTGATATCCAACCTTCCCCTTTTGTCTCATTGTCATAGCATATGGCAAAATGTTTCGTATTTGTGAGAAACTTCAATAGGTTTTTCTTGTAATTTGCTTTCAATTTTCACTCCATAAGTCAATGCCTCAACTACATTTGCATGATTTTGCAACATCTCTTGCATACTCTTCTTCATACCACCTTTCCCATATTTGGTCTTTAGAGGCAAACCTATTTCCCATAGATATATCGGCCGATTTTTCCAAAAAACAACGTCTTTACGCTTGACTTCTGCAAACTCATTGCACTCATTCCTGACATGATCAAGACTCTCGAACCACATGAAGTTTTGATTACCACTGTTAGAGTTAGAATTCAGGAGGATTACTTTTGACAAAGGTGTGAACCGTAGTCTATTTTAAGTGGCTTTTGGGATCTTGGAGGTTAAGGGTCGTTTTGCTCTCTCATGTGAGGAAGAACATTCAGTTATGTAGCATGATGGTGTTGGGTGGATTTTCTATGTAATGGTGGATTTCTAGTTGTCAGATGCAATATGTCAAATGCAGAAGTTTATCGAATGCAGAATTCAGATCAGTTGTCTTATTTCTTTCTCATTTTCTCTGTGTATTCTATGTTCTGGGTACAATACAAGTGCAGAAATGTTCAGTTCGAAACGTCTGTGTTGCTGAAGTGATGAATCTGTAATAGGAGGAATTTTTGTGTTGTCACAGTGAATTGTCAGACAGTTTTTCAGAATCTGTGTGCAAAACTGCTCGGCTAAACCAAACCATTAAACACTGGCGATCACGGTGCTTATGAAGCGTCTTCATGGTCGAATTTACTCTCTCTTGTGGGCTTGACAAGTGCCAAGAAGATTACCGAGTAGCAGTTATGATGACAGTTACAAGAAGGCAAACAGTTTGCAAAGCAGAATGAAGAAGATGATCAGAATACAAGGAGAAATCTGAATTGTAGAGATGGAATCTGATTTGCAACCACAAGAAGGTAACATTTTCTCACAAGGTTTTCGAGAAGAATCGAAGTAATGGGGGGTAAAAAAAAGAAGAAGAAGAAGTGCAAGATTTGTATGAGTAGGAAGCATGAAGCAGATGACTGTCCATGTGCAGTTGATGAATGCTCGATAAAAGATGCATGTAGAAAATGGTGTATGGTTGATTTATGCACAAAGTTTCATAGAATAATCCGTAAAGTGCATAAAGCATTAGATTTGGGGGAAATGAAGAATGCATTACAAAGCCTAACTGATTTTGAGGACGACTTGGAGAATGCATATGAATGGTTGGATACTCATAAAGGGGACAAGCGAAAGTCATGCTCAAGCACAAAAAGCATTGGGCAATTACAAAAAGCGTCTGAGAAATTGAGAGAAACATTTGAGGATCCGTTTGAAGGGGAGTCCAGTGATGATGATGACATTTGAATTGGCATGGAATTTGAAATTCACCAAGTGGGAGTAACAAAGATGGAGGAGAAGGAAGTGCAGAAGGAGCTTGGCCAAGAGAGCCTCAAAGAGCCCTTAGCTACTCCTCACCTACAACTAGAGTATGCTCACGCAGTGACTGTGGAACATCTACCTAACATATTCACACAAGAGGATTTGCAGTCGGATGATGTTGTAGAATTGATACATGAACCCCATAAACAGATTTTAAAATCAGGATCCCAATGTGTTGAGCAAACCATAAAGAAGTTTACATATGCTGATTGTGATGGTTTACAGATTCAAGCAAAAGTCATTTTATTGTGTCTGAATTTACAATTTGTCAGGAGAACTCTAAGAAGTCATCTGATAAGTTAGAGAATGCAGATGCAGATCAGAATTTAACTGAAAAGTCAGAGAATGTAGAGGCAGATCAAAATTTAATTCAAAAGACAGAAGTCGATCAGAGGTCAATTGTGAAGGAGGATTTCAACAATTTGGATGGGGATATTGCAACAAAAGCTAAGAAGCAAATACAAGAGTTGAGCGCTTGTATGACAAGCTGATGGAGATAGTTTCAAGGGTGAATAAGGATGCTTTGCAAGAGGTGAATTTGGGATCTAAATTGAGTCCAAAAGTTGTCAAAATCAGTGTTCATCTTGATGACAGATTTATGTTGAATTAAGAAGTTATTGCAGGAGTTCATTCATGTATGTGCTTGGGATTATTCAAATCTGAAAGGTATGGATTCAAATGTGTACAAGCATCAGTTTAATGTGAAAGAAGATGCAATTTCAGCAATTCAGCAAAGATATATAACGAATGTAAAGCTGAGTTATCATCATGGAAGTCAGATCCTGATGCAAATTAAGCTAGAGAGAAAGGATGCAATGATGCAAGGGAATAGTTTGTTGGTTGAAGCTTTGGATACACAGGTTATAGATGATAGAGAGCGTGGAAAGGAATGTGATGGGAAAATAGAAAATCTGATTAGAGATGTGGATGCAAAGCAGAAGTAAACAGTGGAATGTCAATTTCTTATGTGGGAAGTCACAAAAGTTGTTGAGGGTGAAAACTTCGGTTTTGAAGTATCTAAATCTTTGATGTGGATAAAAAATGTGCAGTTTACCTTTCAGGATGTTTTCATTGTGAAGAAAGTTGGTGATCAAATTGGCTATTTTGCAGATTTGGGTTCAAATTTATTTGACAAAAGTTGTTATGATAGCATTCATCTTAGAGGATGTCAAATGCAGATATTTGAAGGATCTGAAGCAGGTTTTACATGCCTCAATTATGTCAAAACAGTTGTGGAGGATCAAATCGAATTCAAGGAGGAAGTATGATGCGGAATATCAGAATAAGCCAGAGGCAAAATATCAAAAAAGGAAGCAGGTGGAAAATCAGCAAAAACAAGAGGATATACAGCCAAAGGATATTGCATAAGTGATATCTCAATCCTATAACCAGAAGTTGGAATCAGCTTATCAATGCGAGGAATTTTCAACAATTGAATTTCTTCACGATGAATATGGAGGAACAAGAGGCAAATCCATTCTAGGTCATCAAAGCATGTTTGTTGCAGATAATTGCTATGGTTGCATTGCAGGTGATACAAGAATACCAAAAAAGTTTATGGAAGCTTATCTTGATGCTTGGCAGATTCAAGAGCATATTTTGATGTCAAAGATTGAGTATGTGAACGAAGAACATTCAGTTGCAAAGAATGTAGCTGAGCGGATTGTTTTATGGTCAGATTTTGATAAGAATGGATCAGATAGAATCCTCACAGATATGGATGGCGGATTGTCAGAATTCAGATTTTCATGTGTTCCAAATTTTGGAGTTGTTGATTTGTGGGAGATTGTGTGAGTGTGTGTGTGATAATGCATTGCAAAAAACAGCCCCCTCTCTCTCTTGGTCGACCCCTCTTGCTAGTTGCACATGCTGGCATCCCATTGGACCCTGCAAAGCTTAGCCAATGATAATTAAGAGGCATAAGTGATAGCCTTGTGACATGTTTCCCCCTTTCCCCTTTTGTGAGAGCTTTAGGTATTTAAATAATTCAATTAATCTCCCTGTAGGAATTAAAGACATCAGGTTTCACTTTGGGGCAGAATCTGATGAAAATCAGTATAGATGACATAAATGGTTTTATTCTAACCATTGTGCAGGAAGAGGTGGAGCTGCTATTGGTATACTTACCAAGCATGAGCAGTCAATTGGTGAAATCCAGAGAGGGAAAAGAGGAAATTGGAAACCAATTTCAATGAAGGAAACTTTCAATTATACTACTTTCAGCCTATATACATCCAATTCAATGTCAAAAAGAGTAAGGAAGTGGGCAGAATTAAGTGATCTTGAAGGTCCTCTTTATGATCATTGGAGATTTCAATATGGTCACTTCTTTAAATGACAGGGATAAGGCTTGTGGATAAACCATTCAGGGATCTGAAAAAAAGTTCTTGGATCAACTAGCAGATATCCAAGCTCTAGTGGATACTGCTAAAGGCACATGATTTACTTGGTCTAACAAACAAGTGGGTTCATGCTTCAGATCTGCAAGGCTGGATAGAATATACATATCGGCCAACCTCCTGCAAGTCTTTGGTTGGTGAGTAGCAAAATTGACTCTTCCTTGCTTTTATCTGATCATAAACCTGTGATTTTTGAGTTACAAAAGAGGAGCATGTATACAAAGTTGGTTGGCCCCACTTGGAGAATACCTTATGTAAATTAGCATCAATCAAAAAAAGATAGAGAATATCTTTAAACATGCATTCAGTCATCAGTCTAGTTCTTTTTCTGCTTAGGAAGAGGCTACTAGAAATACTCAAAAGGCTCTTACAGATTTCAAAAGGAAGGCCAAGGAATTAAGATCTGGCGGGAGGTTGATGATAAATCAACATCTCTCTGCTAGAGAATCAATCTCCTAATGACATGTCATATCTTGAGCTTTTGTCCCTAAAAAACCAGCTTAGAAGGGAGGAGCTTCTCGAAGCCCAGGGTGCCCTTGCCTAGACCAGAGCATTTTGGGCTGGTAAAATAGACAAGCCTAGTATTGAAATGTTTGCATTATTAAAGAAAAAATGCAAGGATTTTATTCCTTTATTGAATGATAAGAATGGGAATCAGGCTGCTTCTCAAAAGGGAAAGTTGGAGTTTACCAGGTTTTTTTTTCCCAATATTTTCTTTGTATTTCCCCCAAAGAAACAAAAGCATCACTGATGCCAGAGCAAAAACATTTCAAGTGAGAAAAAAAAATAGTTTCGAGAACTGTGGAAAATATATATTGGACTTATTTTTTACTGAAGGGGAAATCAAAGAAACTATTGGAAAGTTAAAACCTGGCAAGTCTTTTTTGGTCTACATGGTGTGCCTAATGAATTTACTGCTTGTATCAAGATTTTATTACTCCCTATCTTCTAATGGTATGGCAAGATGCCCTGTCTAAAGGAACTCTTTCCCCCTTTATCAATCCTGGTGTGAAACTCATTCACAAGAAAGACACAAGAGATGACTTGTCAAATTGGAGACCCATCACATGTCTGACCTCTACCTATAAGATCTTTTCTTTGTCCTTAGCTAGAAGACTTAGTCCCTTGATGGATCAGTTTATTCGTAAAGAACAGAAGAGTTTCATCAAAGAAAAATTCATTCTTGATGCTATAATCTCCTTGTGGAAAGGAATTGAGTATGCTCAAGACACAAAAGCGGATTTTATTTTTTTCAAAATTGACATTGACAAAGCCTATGAGAGAATTAAATGGGAATTCATCTTACAAAGTCTGTTTGACATGGGTTTGGAAAAAAAAAAGATTTGTTCACATTCTATTTAGGAATGTATCTGCCAGAATCTCTATTAATGGCTCACTAACTGACACCATTCCTCTCCACAAATCAATAAGACAGGAGTGCCCTTTGTCTCCTCTCTTGTATGTAGTAGCTTCTCATGCTTTAGGTTGGCTCATCAAGGATGCAATTAATCAAGGAAAACTGGAGGCAATCACAATTGCAGGTGCAGAGGAGCAATTGTGCCTTCAACAATTTGTTGATGACACTAATGCACTGGTAAAAAACACCCAGCAGTTAGTAGAAAGGTTCTAGTCCTGCCCTAACAATTTTTGTCTTGCTAGTGGATCAATCATCAACCATGAAAAAACATATTACAAAGCTTCCAAGGGGCCTTTTCCAAATATCATAAGTCAAGCAGGATGTAAACCGTTTAAGGATGGGCTCATTTTCAAATTACTTGGAATTCCTGTGGGCTTTAAGGTATCTCTCAACCAGAGACGGAACTGGGTGCTAGAGAAATTCAAGAAAAAGCTTTACTTTTGGCAGAATCATCAGCCCACTTTATCTTCAAGGGTCTTTGCACTTAATCATTATTTATTGTCTTGTTTGGTATTTTTCTTATCATGTTGGTCTCCTGCTCGATACCAAATCAATAAGGTATACTCCATTTCAAGGAGATTCCTTTGGGGAGGTTCAGAAGAAGTCAATACAATCCCAAAAGTTTATTGGCAGATATGCTCCAGTCCTAAAGATCAAGGTGGCCTAGGAATATTGGATGTTTAGAAGCTTTCTAATAAGCTAGCAAGAAAATGGATAAAGAGGACAACAGATTCTAAAGATTTTTGGGCAGTTCTTCTCAAAAGAAATACTCAGTCTTTTTACATTCAAGGATACAGAGCTTGGACTGGTTTATCTTTCTAAGGATTGCTAACTTCTAATGTGGATTTTATCCCTAGAGGTTTTGTTATTTCTTGCAAGTTCTGGAAATCATAGAAGTTGCTAAAACAAAAATGGAATACTCCAGATAGCTAGCTCTACTCAGTTCAATTCTTCTTACAGGAATCAATTTGGTTTGGCAAAGCTGATGTCAAGGAAAATTCTATTCTAACCAGAAAAGCTCATAAGTGCTTTAAAGGTATTAGATGGAAACATGTGTACAAAAATGGGCACTTTCTCTCTGTTAATGTTCTTAAGGCTACTTTTCACATGTCATAAAATCTAATATCCCCCAAATGATTTTCTCATATTAAATTGATCACTTAATGTGGGAGAATGAACGGGAACAAGTGTTAAGGTATAGATATGTGCTTATAGATCTATCTGAACACGGGGCCAATGTTAAAGGGGCCCAAATGAGAGATGGTCTATCAAAGAGCAAGGCTAACCAATGGAGCATAAGACCATAGGGTTAGCTTCATTGAAGACCTCCAATAATGTGTATAAAAGTCCTTTGACCTTAGGTAAGCTAGGTCTAAGCTTGAGGTGGGAACCCGGCCCAAGCTCGAGGTACTTGTCGTGCTTGAGGTGCTTGATTAAGGTGCTTGAGGTACTTGACCTGCTGCATGATTAAGGTGCTTGAGGTACTTGACCTGTTGCATGATTAAGGTGCTTGAGGTGCTTTGACATGCTTGCTTGAGATGCTTGTGGGAACACCCCTAGTCCAAGTGCTTAGTCATGCTTGATGACTAAGGTGCTTGAGCACCAAAGGTCAAAAAGATCTCTACAAAGAGGGGGGCGAGCCCTTTTCTTAGGGGCTAGAGAGAGAACACACACACACACACACTCTCAAGGAAATCCCAAGCTTAAAGAGGCAACAGGGACACATGTCAAGCCCTTACCCATGTTACCTCCATGAGGTGCTTGAACTCTATTGGCTAGGATTAAAAGGGGTCCAATGATAATTTACAACAATTATCTAATTGTTTCTGCATTTATCAAGTCCTCTCTCTCAAAGGGGAAAGGGGGACACTTGTCCCAAGACTACACCTATTGCTAGAAATGGCTCAAGCTTGTGATTGGCTAGGCTTGGCATGAGCCAATGAGCTTCAATGATGAGCTAGAAGAGGGGGTCGACCTAGCAAGGAGAGGGGTTTCTTAGGGGGTATACTCACCCACACACACTCACAAACACTCTCATTGTGTGCTATGGAAAGTGCAAGAACTCCCTCTCCTTCTCCAAGCAAGTAAAGGTTGAGAGCCTACACCAACACTCTTGGATATGGAGTGCAAATCCAACCAAGATCCATGCTTCAATGCTTAAGCTTTCCATCTCCTTCTTCTTCATTACTATGCTATTATGTATGCTAGAAACAAGAGTTATGATAAGTGAGGAACTAATTCTTTCTCCTACGAAATGTTTCTTCTTCCTCTTCCCTACCCTCATTCCCTGCTAGCTCTCTCCACCTTCAAAGGTGTTTGAGGTCTTGGGACTGAGGTTTGGGATAGTTAAAGCTTTCTTCAAGTTTATGTTATGTTTGTGATGCATGAAGCTTTCCATCTTCATTGCATCACCTAGGTCACAAGGAACACAAAGATTGTATTGTAACAAGTCTCTCTTAATGGGAGAAATCATAATACAAATGCCTATCGGAGGGGGGACCGGCTCCACATAAATCCGGTCCTCAACTGTTGTCATGTTCTCTAAATTCTATCTCTTGCAAAAGTATTGTTCATGCCAAGTTAACTAATTGCTATGATTATGTTTCTATCTTCAACTATGTTCACCCGCTATGCCAATTTCCAATCAAGGCTACAAGGTTGTTTTAAGGGCCACTCAATCTCATTGGCTCACATGTGTGTTCACATTTACCAAAATTCTGATCCTCAATAGGCAATGAACTCCGGTCTAGTTAAAAAGCTTAACTTCAGATGGGCTTTATCATGGTCTGCAAAGCAATGGTGTTATAGGTTCAAATGCATTTGGGAATACCCCTTCAACATAAAGCACAATTGTTTGATGTGGTTAATACTTCATCAAGGCTCTGGACAGGTTCTAAAGCAAAAAAGCTAGGAATTGCTGATGGCATTTGTCCCAGATGCAAGGAAGTTGAAGAATCTTTGAACCATCTATTCATTCACTATAAATACAACTCCCACTTTATTTTTCAGCTACAAAGTGTTTTTAGGGTTGAAAGGGCCAAACTTGATTGGAGATCCATAGTGCTTGGGGAATGTACTTTCAGAGATGTTCCACTTTGGACCTGTATCAGAGTACACCACATTTGGAAACAAAGGAATAATGCTAACTTTGGCCATTGCTTCTCCTACTCTGATATCCCCTTGGCCTTTAGTTTCAAAGTTACTATGACGGAGATTCGCAATCAGGTGAAAGAAGCTACAGATGTCGAGGTTTCAACCTTTTAGAAACTTCTCACATGGTAGAGATGGAGAAAAGTTATTCTTTAGATTGTTTCACATTTTTACCTACCTCAATGTGTGAATTCAGTTAGGCTGGATTTCCCTTTCCATCTCAAGGGGCCTTTTGTATTTCTTTCCTTTTATTAATTTAGTTTGTTTACAACAAAACAAAAAATAAAATCTCCTCCAAGGCTTCTTTTAGAAAGCCAAAAATTGTAGCTTTTCATACTAAGAATCATTGTCTATTAGACAACCTTTGGCAAAAGAAAATATCATTCTTGATGAAATAAGTCTCTCTCTGTGTGTGTGTGTCTCTCTCTCTCTCTCTCTCTCTCTCTCTCTCTCTCTCTCTCTCTCTCTCTCTCTCACACACACACACACACACACACACACACATTCACACACACACATATGGAGGTCGCGTGTGTGAGATAGGGCTTAGGGAAGAGATTGGTTGTACATGTCTATGCATCGACTCTTTTGCAAGAGGCAACTAGATATCTCTCTCTCTCTCTCTCTCTCTCTCTCTCTCTATATATATATATATATATATATATGTGTGTGTGTGTGTGTGTGTGTGTGTGTCTCAAAAATTTCCTTCCCGGAGAAAGGAAGGGTAGGGCCGCTCGGGACGGGAGGGAGGGGGAGGGGGATATAGGTGGAGGCAAGGTATAGAGAAAACATGTTCGAGGGGGAGGGGCCGTTGGCGAGGAAGGGCGCCACCGAAATCTCGGAGGCAGAGAAGGGTAGGGTTGGTAGTTAATGGCATAGGGAGGAGGGGGTAGTACACACAAAACTGAAGGACGAAGGAGGGCCAACAATTGTGACAAATGGCTTTTTATTTCATGCTTGCAATTAGGGCCGATATAATGTCTCACCTAAGGAAGGCACCACTTTGTTGCTTTGTTTCCCGCTTGCGAGGGCACATTCGATAGCTGAATGCAAAGCGACCTAGGCATAGAAGTGGCGTCGCGAGCGGCGAAGCGTGCAGGGTGCAAGAGGCGAAACAAAATTCCCTATGTAACAAAAACAGCCATGAGTAGGAAGACGACGAGGAGTCTAATTTGGACCAATAAGCCAACCAGACTTGAACACACAATCGGACGGCGAGTATTCCATCACGTCTCATATAAACCACTACACCAACAATTGAGAAGACCGACGAGGAGGAATTCCGTGTTCCATGCCCCCCGGGCCCTGCCATGTGTGACAAGAAGATTTCGTCATGCGTTCCTAGACATCCGACAACACAAGCGGACAAAGCGTGAGATGAGAGAGAGAGAGAGAGAGAGAGAGAGAGAGAGAAGAGACTACCGATACACGAAGAGAGAGAGAAAGAGACAGGCTGTCGAAGGCGAAAAACATAAAAATTGACAAGGATCATCTATGGAGATGTTCCTACTGTGGAGCAAAGGATAAAGGGAAAATTACCAAAATACCCCTCTAATTTGAGGAAATTCCCAAAATACCCCTCAAATTTCAAAAATTCCCAAAATACCCTTGTATTTATTTTGGTTGGAATGTTCAAGATTTTCTAATCTTCATTCGTTTTTGACAATTGAGATCTGTTTTTGAGTGCTCAGCATGTAATTTGTCACCAGTTACCATCGCAAAAAAGGCAATTATGTTTAAAAATAATGAAGCAATTCATCTCCAAAGCTTACGTAACCAACTCAAATTGTAGTTTTAGCATCTTGTACGTAGACAAACACTCTTCCTGTGAAGACCTACAGAAAAATTTAGTCTCACAACCAAGGGTATTTTGGGAATTTTGGAAAATTTGAAGGGCATTTTGGGAATTTTTGAAATTTGAGGGGTATTTTGGGAATTTCCTCAAATTAGAGGGGTATTTTGGTAATTTCCCCAAGGATAAATGAAAGGCGTTACCTGAGGACGGGCCCAATTTTCAGTGGAGATAAAGTAGGTGGTGAAAGCCGAGATGCCCCAGGCAGCTGACAACTTCACAATCTCCTTCCACCTCTCGCCGCCCGCCAAGTAGGCGTGGACAGCGTCGAAACCTCATTCTGTAAACGCCACCGGTTATGCCCGTCCAGAATGAGGGCCACGTGGCGGGGCAGAGTCGCCGCATTCAGCCCGTGAAGCTGGCGCTTGTTCATTCGCTGCCTTCGGCTCAGCTAGCCACTCTATGCCAGGTGAGGAAGATACTGTTGATGCTCTCGTCTTCATACATTGGATGTGTGCGCGTGCGCCGGCGTGAGCTGCTAGCTGAGGAGAGCGTACTAGGGATGATGCCCGAGCTACTCCACATGAAGCAGAACGAACAGCAGTGCCAGCCGCCATAGCTTCCAAGTTTGCGTGCGTGCGTGCGTGTGTTTTTGAGGGAGTGAGAGAGAGACACAAATACACTACTAAGAATTTGAGTAGTATTTATATATGTATAAAACAATTTGAGGACACCTACTGGCTCCTTTATTTATATATGTATAAAACAATTTGAGGACACCTACTGGCTCCTTTATTTATATATGTATATGTGTAGGTGATACAATCTTTGGAAAAGAAACTAGTGTGACTTTTTGAGATAACTAAGCACATAAAAATCTACAAGCAATAACTTGGTATTGTCAGTGATTGAGTTTTTTTTCATACAATGAGAGAGAGAGAGAGAGAGAGAGAGAGAGATTGATAGATTTTATTATCATCCTCGGAGGTCAAATATGACCTATGGGACCAAAGTTACATGTGATGCAGTATGTGTATGGCTGATGAGTGACTCTCGATGCTCCAAAATTGTGGTGATGAGAGTCGCAATGGAGGCCCACACTTTGGCTGGGAGAGGAAAGTGTGTAGGTCTAAGTTGTGGCTGAAAATGTGAGAGAAGCAAATTCGGATGTGACCAAAAGCTGATCACTCTAGTAGCCTTGCGGTACTCATCAATCAATGCAAAAGGCTCCGTTTCTAAGTGGCTTGTTATGATTGACGTAACAGCGTCTGGTGTCAGCACACACAAAGTGGTTTTTTTGTGGGGTTGCTCTGCTATAGTCTTATACATATTGATAACTGGATTATGGAGTAAGTTGTAGGCCCAAATGTCTGATAAGTGTGAGGACGCGAGCTGCTTTGACAGTTGCTGTAGATTTGCCGCTTTTGTCCAGCAGATCATAGGGTCATCAAGCAAGGATCTTTTTTCAAGTATGCTGAATGCTACAGTGTACGCAGAGCTTATGACATTTAAAGAAATGCCAATTATACTGAGGGGTTCAGTGTGAAGCTGGTTGGATTCCAGGATACGTTGGACATAGTCTGGTAGCAGTACTACTAGTGTTGGAGGGATACCTCTCCATCATTTGGAATTTGTATATTTATGTGTGTTGCATTAGTTTTTCTATAAAATAAAGTAGATAGTATTAGGACTTCCATTTTAGTCTCATATACAATGACTTCTACATTTATCACTCGATTGTTCTTGCTTCTTGGACCGGGGATGGTGTTGCTCTGCTCATGTTTTTATGAGACTTGGGTGTGTGAGTAGATATTAAAGTATATCCTCTTATCGAATCCAAAAAAAACTACCGTTGACGAAAAATTAACAAGACATTAGTTTTTAAAAAATAAATAGCATGCAAAATTTCATTTCAATGTTATATTCAATAATTTCTACATTTATCAGTCGACTCTTCTTGCTACTTGACATATGATAAAGCAGTCCTGTAATGTTTTTATGAGGCTAGGGTGTGTTAGTACATGCTATACTATATCTTGTTATCGAATCCAGTTTGTGTCACATATGCATGACCTCTTATGCTACATTGGAGACATGGGTAGGTATGTGTGGGATACTAAGTCTCTATTTATACTGTGGGGCCTGAGCCAGTTTCGTAGAAAAACACTACAGTAAAAAAGAAGTTTTGCTTAGGCAGCTAATTGGAAGATGATATGCAGCCGTTCAGTGCTATCGGCTTGATTTGAAGGTTTGGCCAGCGCCACACACAACAGCAGGTCCTGTTGCAGAGATATTCACGCAGTCGACCGGCTTCTTGAACTCGACGTCAGCTTGATTTAACGCTTTCTTGAACCAGTATAAGCTCTTGCCACAGAGACTCTCTAGCTCGTTTAAACAGCCTATCATCAAAGGTTTATATATGCTTTAGAGAACGGAGCGCCTTCAGACGAAGCTCCACTAGGTTTGGGACTCCTATCTAGTCCCCTATCTCTTCAAGGTGGTGGATATCCTCTAGCCTCAAAATCCAAAGATTCTGAGTTGCCACAACCAGACAAAAGAGTCTGACCCACTTGCCAACTCCAACTTGCACCATGATCATGAGTACTCTCGCCGCAAGGAAGCGTGTCACGTATTTCTATATCTAGTGAGCCACAAAACTTGCAGTTCTAATTGATCCCTAGCCTCCTCCTGACGTCGGAGTGCTAATTGATGTTCATGCACTACTAGCAGCATGGAAGCGAAGAAGACGTGATGGGTCCAAAGAAGAGGGGCAATGCAAGAAGCAGGAAGGGAACTTCCAGCAGCAGCACTAGTCGTCCCCTGCGAAGTGTGTGGCGCAGGTACAACTCTCGGTTGAGAACCAACATCTCTTGCGTCGCCTACTTAAAAACACCAACAATCTCAATACCAGTAGCAATGCAAGGGAGTCCATTGCCTTAAAGGAGCTGCTTGGTGTAAATCAGCTCCTCTCTCTCTCTCTCTCTCTCTCTCTCTCTCTCTCTCTCTCTCTCTCTCTCTCTCTCTCTCTCTCTCTCTCTCTCATTATATTACCTACTTAGGTGATTGCAGTATATTACCTACTCAGGTGGAGATATTAGCTGGATGTTGCAGAGTCAACGTAGTTAAAATCATTATAAGCAACATCTCTCTCTCTCTCTCTCTCTCTCTCTCTCTCTCTCTCTCTCTCTCTCTCTCTCTCTCTCTCTCTCTCTCTCTCTCTCTCTCTCTCTCTCTCTCTCTCTCTCTCTCTCTCTCTCTCTCTCTCTCTCTCTCACACACACACACACACACACACAAAGGCACATGTAACTATCTGGCTGCCTTGAATCGAGGAGCTTCAAACCATTACGACTGCTTGCTGGCGTCCTGTGTTTACGACTGCGAGTGCGGGTTACAACTGATCGCAGGTGTTTTTTAAATTTATTACCGTGATCACTGCATTTTGAGGCTGCTTTTGCATTCAATTGCTTAAATTAGCACGGTTTAGGTCGTGCCACGTGGGGAGCTTCTCCTTCTAGTTTGGATTGTGAGCATCTTACACTGAAAAGGGTAAAGAAGAGGCGAATCAAGACAGATGCTTTTGAGCAGGCGATTTCAGTCGCGCGGGGAGAGAGAGAGAGAGAGAGAGAGAGAGAGAGAGAGAGAGAGAGAGAGAGAGAGAGAGAGAGAGAGAGAGAGCATGCACTTCTTGTCTAGGGCGTCATCTCTTGGAGTTCATGGCAGGCTGCGACGTAGAAGGGAGGGGAGGAGAGAGTATACGGATGCAGCATGCGAAACCGATCATCATATCGAAGCAGGCCCTTTTGGAGCAGGTAAGCTTGGGCGCTGAAGTGGTTACAGGAGTAGTAGTATGGTATTTGTTGGATTGGTGGAGGTTCAAAACCGAAAAGCCCTTTTGTAAGGATAGGGAAGCATTCACTTGAGAGGAGCGAAGGAATGTGAGATAGCATCGCAGCAGTTATGAATAAAATAAAGGATGAGCCAGTAGGATGGGGCATGTTTGTCGTATGTATAGAACAATTTGAGGACACCTACTGTGGGGCATGTTTATCGTATATGTATAGAACAATTTGAGGACACCTACTGGCTCCTTACATAGTATTTATATATGTATAAAAATTGAAAATGAGACCTATGGTACATGTTTGTCGTATGTATAGAACAATTTGAGGACACCTACTGGCTCCTTACGTAGTATTTATATATGTATAAAAGTTGAAAATGAGACCTATTGGGTCGTATCACAATTTATTCAATTGATTCTCCTCAAACTCTCCCAACTATGTCGGACTACCTTTCTCTCAAAAGGAAGAACTAGATTTGAGCCCACGCCTATCAATTATTAACCCTTCGCAATGCTCCCGTAACCACCCCTACAGGGACATCGACATGTTTCTTATGCCCCGCCAAGGAAAGAAAAAAGTGTTGCCTTCATTGTCAACATCTTGGCATCCGTTTCGTCTCTCCTAGACCTGTAGCTTATCAGAACCCACCAGCCGCTCATCTGCGCACGTTCACCTCGTTTCGCCTTGCTTGCACTTGCAGCTCATCCTCTTTTGATCTACCTGCTGTGTCGACCGACACCCGCCATTTTTGATCTAGACGTATCTCGGTTAGATTCCTTACTTTTTTTAATTTCTCCCAGCTGGTACCCCCTATTTTCTATTTGGCTCCTGGCTCTACTCGTATTCTATTAGCCAGAATCTTCATCAGATTCTGCATTCCCAAGCCTAGGTAAAAGCGAAACTCCCCTGCTTGGGTTGTTCTCACTGCATGGTCTCGACCATCGCATCACACCACCGCGACGAGCCTTTGTAGGTAGCGAAAACAACAAGGGCCGCACACGCTTGAGAGAGAGAGAGAGAGAGAGAGAGAGAGAGAGAGAGAGAGAGAGAGAGAGAGAGAGAGAGAGAGAGAAGGCCGTGTAGCTTGATCTACCATCACAGCTTCTGTCTGCTCCCTCCCTTTCCCTGTCCGCCCATGGGCTCCACAAGCGCGACAGGCTCTCTCTCTCTCTCTCTCTCTCTCTCTCTCTCTCTCTCTCTCTCTCTCTCTCTCTCTCTCTCTCTCTCTCTCTCTCTCTCTCTCTCTCTCTCTCTCTCTCTCTCTCTCTCTCTCTCTCCCGCCCAGGAAAGAAAAAAGTGTTGCCTTCACCGTCAACATCTTGGCATCCGTTTCGTCTCTCCTAGAACTGTAGCTTATCAGAACCCACCAGCCGCTCATCTGCGCACGTTCACCTCATTTCGCCTTGCTTGCACTTGCAGCTCATCCTCTTTTGATCTACCTGCTGTGTCGACCGACACCCGCCATTTTTGATCTAGACGTATCTCGGTTAGATTCCTTACTTTTTTTAATTTCTCCCAGCTGGTACCCCCTATTTTCTATTTGGCTCCTGGCTCTACTCGTATTCTATTAGCCAGAATCTTCATCAGATTCTGCATTCCCAAGCCTAGGTAAAAGCGAAACTCCCCTGCTTGGGTTGTTCTCACCGCATGGTCTCGACCATCGCATCACACCACCGCGACGAGCCTTTGTAGGTAGCGAAAACAACAAGGGCCGCACACGCTTGAGAGAGAGAGAGAGAGAGAGAGAGAGAGAGAGAGAGAGAGAGAAGGCCGTGTAGCTTGATCTACCATCACAGCTTCTGTCTGCTCCCTCCCTTTCCCTGTCCGCCCATGGGCTCCACAAGCGCGACAGGCATCTCTCTCTCTCTCTCTCTCTCTCTCTCTCTCTCTCTCTCCCCGACACACGGGGCATCGTTGAATTCTTCAAGATTTTCTCATCTTTATTTCTTTTCGAGAGTTGAGATCTGTTGTTTAAAAAATAATGAAGCAATTCGTCTCCAAAGCCTAGAGAACCAACTCAAATTCCAGTTTTACCAAATTGCATTGATAGACAATGAGTCGACTTTTATGAAAAGCTACAAATTTCTTTGCCGTTGGAGAGATTTAATCTCAAAATCAGGGTATTTTGGGAATTTTGGAAAATTTGAAGGGCATTTCGGGAATTTGCGACAAACTATCAGGGGTATTTTGAGAATAAAAAGGTTTGGGAACCTTGATTTCCAACTATAGATATTCTTGGATGTCCTTGAGTAAGCCCAAAATCGAATTTCAAGAGATTCCATTTTCCCTTCGTAACCGATCTATTCACTTGTCTTTTAAATCATGGCTTAGTTCGTCATAATTTGCACCAAGCTAGTGTACCACAAGTAACCACATGCATGCATACAAAGACCACCATATAAAAAAAAGCAAAGTTGATACGACATCTTAGCATGTGCGTCTATTGTCTTCTCAACCCCTGTCCTTGGCTTATCTTTTGGTCGCATGCATAAGATCCCCCCCCCCCCCCCCCCCCCCCCCTTCTCCTTCACTTGCTTGTCTTTTAGCACTCCCATTAAAAACCTTTCATTCAAGCTCCTATGAGCATTTTATTGGTCTGCAGAAGACCATAGTGAGGTGGGTGGATTTTAGGTGCAAATTGTGAACCGTGGATGTAAGTCGATCGGATGGAGGACAGTATACAATTGCTTGTTTTTTAATATTTTTTTTACGTTTTTGTGAAAGGTGTTGACATTTGTGTACCTCTTTCGTTAAAGAGGACCCTTGAAAATGGGGTCACACAAAGTCTTTTTCGTCCTCTTACACTTTTTTTTGTTTTTTTAGTTTGTATAAAAATCATTTCATTTAAGGGCATGGGTTCCATTTCATAAAAAAAATTATTTGATATTTGTTTATTTGGACTGCTTTAGAAAATCTTAAAGAACAAAGCACTAGTAGTACATTCATAGAATTTTGATCCTATGATGTGAAATAATGTTATATTTTGATTTGTAAAAATATCTTTTCATTTAAGACTTTCTAAAAGGACATGATGTGAAATAATGTAATATTTTGATTTGTAAAAGAATCTTTTCATTTAAGACCTTTAAAAAGATATTTCATGAAAATATTTTTTAATTTTTATTCTTATTGAACCTACTTTTTCTTAAGAATTTGTTTAATTATTATCTATGCTTATTAGATCTACTTTTTGGCTTTCTAAAAGAAACTTTTATTGTTGTGTTGGGTTAAAGAGACTCTTATCATTTCACATCGTGACATGATAGAGATTTACCTTTCATTTCACATCTTTGACATGTGTTTAATTTTCTTGAATTCTATTGTTTCAAAATGCTAAAGTGAAGCTTCACCTTGCATAAATTTTAGTAAATTTTATACACACACATGTTTTTTTTGCATTCTACTATTTTAGAATGCTAAAGTGAAGCTTCACTTTGCATAATTCTAATAAATTCTATACACATATATATATATTAATTAGTTCTTTTTATTTCACCTTTCATTTCACAACTTCACATGGCTTTACATTTCTTGCATTTTATACCTTGATTACAGTCAGTGTTAACGTTCGAGAAAGTCTCTTTTATTAAGCGATTGCTGATTGAGTTTCTTTCTCACAAAGAAGAAAATAAAAAATAATAGCAAAAATTTTGAGATTTGCAAAATTTGTGGACGACTTTCTCACATATTTAATTGGTTTTTCTTCCGTTTACTATGGTTTACAAGTTAGCTAGTCTCGATTTTCAATCGGCTAAAGACTAAGGTGAGACAATCCTTTCCCAAACACTGATACCAGTTTAATTCAACCTAACAATTTTATCACTTTCTTATTGTTTTTGAAAGCCGTCCTGACTCTTTCACTTGTTAGTTTGTAATGGGGTCTCTTTATTTTGTTGTTTTTTTGTTTTTTTATTTTTTATTTTTATTATACTTTTTTACTTTATTTTATCTTAAAATGTCAAAGTGATCTTTTCACCTTGTTTAAGTAGATCCATCGTAACAAACAAGGCATCTCTTAAGGATAATTCAATTTTTTCCATTTTGAAGGTCATAAAAAAACTCCCCTTTTCTTTCAACATTTACATAAACTTTAAACTCACTATTTGTTGACAATTTCACCTCTATGTAGATGTGTGTGCATTTGTGTGGGGGGACTAGGGACAAAGGGAAAGTGCATTTCCCATATCCATAATCCGTGTCAAAGGCAGTGGTGAGGGCCATACCGATCAATAGACCAGTTTGGAACCACTAGTTTCTAACGCCTATGTCACATTGGGACATGCAGACAACATTTATTCTCTTTCCAACCAATCAACAGATGTGCCGACAGACTCACTTGTCACACTGGGATGTTGTCCATGTTTCCCGAACTTAGTTGGCCGTCTAGCTTAGCGACACACTTTTTCCAAAACTGTATCGGCCTCCTATACCCACGCAACTTCAACCCCAACACTAATCCTACCGTTTAATTGGACGCGTAGCAACTTTTCTAATTTCTCACACGCGCTCAGTGTGACAACATTTGCTAGCTATTGTAATCTGAATTCTTCTCATGCAGGGGCATGCTGATCATGGTCATCCAGCTCATGATGGACACACGACCCAGTGTGATAGGGGCCTGTGTGCTAGAGGCCTAATTATGTGTATATATAGACAATACAATTCTATATCAAAACAATACAATTGCACAATTGATTGAGACCTACTTTCGATAAATCTTCTCCCTCCCCTTTACCTTCAGCAGGCCATCGTGATTCCTCACCTTGTTTTTGTCTTTCTAAAAGAAACCCTTAGTGTTGTGTTGGGTTAGGGAAACTTTCATAGTTTTCACTGCATGATGGAGACTTACCTTTCATTTCACATCGTGACATGCCTTTATTTTTATTGCATTCTATTGTTTTAAAATGCTAAAGTAAAACTTCACCTTGCATAACTTTAGTAAATTTCTAGCGCACCCACGTATGTTTTTTTTTGCATTCTATTGTTTTAGAATGCGAAAGTAAAGCTTCACCTTGCATAATTTTAATAAATTCTATACACACAGATATATTAATTAGTTCTTTTTATTTCACCTTTCATTTCACAACTTCACATGGCTTTACATTTCTTGCATTCTATAGCTTGATTCTAATCAATGTTAAATTTCGAGAAAGTTGTTTTTATTAAGCAGCTGTTGGTCGAGTTTCCTCCTCACAAAGAAAAAAACTAGAAATACTAGCAAAATTTTCATATTTGCAAAATTTTTAGACGACTTTCTCACATATTTCATCTATTTTTTTTCCCGTTTACCATGGTTTGTAGCTAGCTAGTCTCAATTTTCAATCGGCTCAACTTACGAAGATAAGGCAATCCTTTTCCAAACATCGATAGTAGTTTAATTCAACCTAACAATTTTATCACTTTCTTATTGTTTTTGAAAGCCGTGTGACCCTTTCACTTGTTTCTATAGCTTTTTGTTCAAAATGCAAAGTATGTCCTTTCCTTTCAACTTTCTCCTAAGGTCAAGGGATCTTTGTAGATTCCCCTTAACAAGACATTTTGGCAAACCCATTTGGCTCATATGTATTATTGTGTTCCTACTGAACCTATTCGCTCTGCGTTAATAATAATTAGCGTTCTCTCTCTCTCTCTTCTCATCAACACATCTCTCTTACTATGCACATATATGTTGGTGTCGATTGCTAGCCGATTGGGGGTGAACGATCACCACCTACCAAGAGTCTGCACATATGTTGTAGCTCTAGCTGTCCTCAAGAGCATGGTCAATGCATCAAAACAACCGGGGATGACCGTTTAGGCTTTTAGACTGATGCTGAGAAATCGCCAATAAGAGCGTGGTGGGGCTCTGGTAGACTTGTGATGGGCTTCACGCACTTTTGGGTTGAAAGTCATATGTAAACGGAATTCGGATTCCCTCGTCTTACATCATAGCTTGTGTGTACATTATTCTCTCTCTCTCTCTCTCTCTCTCTCTCTCTCTCTCTCTCTCTAATCATGTTGCGTCGCACGGAATAAAATGCTCCATCACCCATGTTTTGTACATGATGACGTGGTTCTGAATGTATCTACGGAGCTTCCACTCATAGACCCTCAAACTGGACGACCCTCGACCCCCCACATCCACACGCCGCTCACACGCGCGCGCACACACACACACACACACACACACACACACACACACACACACACACAGAGAGAGAGAGAGAGAGAGAGAGAGAGAGAGAGAGAGAGAGAAGGCACAGCCACACAGGCCTATATCGGTTCTAGACTCTAGTGCTCACTGTGGTAAACGCCACAGAGGAGACTAACATTGACGATGCTGTCGGAGCTAGCGAAGTATGAAATTTGAATCCCTTGCTCTTAATTCATACCTTGTGGGTACATTATGCTCTCTCTCTCTCTCTCTCTCTCTCTCTCTCTCTCTCTCCTTCCTTTACATCCTCTCTTAGATCCTGTTGCGTCGCAGCCAAATGTAAACAAAATCCGGATTCTCTTGTCTAACATCATAGCTTGTGTACACTGCCTTGAGTAAAAGGGGTCAAACGACGTACGATCGACTACCCACGACTTGACGTGATGAAGTTGAGCAACAGGAGGATACTGATGAGCTCCTCCTTCTACTTCCCCTGTTCTCAATTCATGAATGCGATGATTGCAGCTCCTCTCCAAGTACTGGTGCAAACTGCTCCCTATTTTTATCCTGCTGCCGTCATCCTGAGTGGTGAAGCAGCAACTCAAAATTTTAGTGTGTCCTTCGATTCCCTTTCGGCAAACGCAGTGGATTACGATTAGTCAGCATATGAGTGTGACTCTATCCGAGCATGGAGGAATGAAAGCTTATGTTGCCTTCCAGTCTGAAGGCATTGACTTGGATCCACATGCATGGCTCATCTTCATCCCAGCAGTAGCTTCCCCTTTCCTATGTAAGGTCATTAGCTCTCTCTCTCTCTCTCTCTCTCTCTCTCACACACACACACACACACACACACACACACACACACACACACACACACACACATCAAGCAGGCCCCACCATGCAAGAGGTTGGAGGCGCTCCAAGAGGTTTGGTGAGACTCTCTCTCTCTCTCTTCAAAATTGAAGCAGGAGCTCGCATGCTCGATAAAAACTCTCTCTCTCTCTCTCTCTCTCTCTCTCTCTCTCTCTCTCTCTCTCTTATGTATTCCTCGCGACTTGTAGCGCTCGCACAAAATAAATTTAAACGCCGCCAATCCATAAATTTCCTCGCTCTCGCTCTCACAGGTTGCCTGTCGGCGGATGCCCGCTCTCAAAACCCATCTTCTTGCAAATGCTCCTAAGAGCGCAACGTGGCCGGAGAGGGTTGCCGGAATCCCTCCCCCTTTTATTACAGTATAGATACTCCATTTGTTCAATAGATTCCCTCAAAATTTCGAGCTCCTAAGGTTTATAGAAAGGTAAAGTCCCCCTTCCTTCCCCCCCTCTATAGGCGTACACAAATGCAAAACCCTCTTCCTTGCCCCCTTGCGCAAGCGTACATAGACGCAAGTTGTCCTTCCTTTCCCAGCAAGGCTTCATGTGGACCAGCCCTCCCTTGTCGCGAGTCTTCTCCTAGTGAATTCTCTCACCCATGTCAAAGCCTTCTGCAAGGCCACATTCCGCCATCCCTTCGCATCTCCTAGTGAATTCTCTCACCCCTTCTGCAAAGCCACATGCTGCCATCCCTTTGCCTATGGTGAAGGCATCATAGAGCTTCGTCTTGGTTTGCAAATGTTGAAACCAACACAACGCACAGAGAGAGAGAGAGAGAGAGAGAGAGAGAGAGAGAGAGAGAGAGAGAAAACTCGCCACATGTGTATGACATGCAGAGAGATGTCTTTTTGTTCTATTCGCTTTTCACGATGAAAGTCTAGGTTGCATCTTGCTTGATTCTCCTCTTTATTTCCTTTTCACAAATCGTATCAGCTACTGGTTCATATTCATTTATGTGGAGATATCCAAATTACCCCTCAAGTTTCAAAAATTCCCAAAACACCCCCAATATTTTGTCATAATTTCCCAAAATGCTTTTCAAATTTTCAAAAATTTCCAAAATACCCCTAGTTGGTTGTGAGATTAAAGTTCTCCAAAGATAAAAAATTTGGTAGATTTTCATAAGAAGACTGATTATCTATCAATAGAAGATGTTAAAACTAGAATTTGAGTTGGTTGTTTAGGCTTTGGAAATGAATTGCTTCATTATTTTTTTAAAAGACATAATTGACTTTTTTGCGAGGTAATTTGTGACAAATTACAAGCTAAGCACTCAAAAACGGATCTTAATTGTTAGAAAGGAATAACATGGGAAAATCTTGACATCCAATCAAACTACATACAAAGGTATTCTGGCAATTTTTGAAATTTGAGGGGTATTTTGGAAATTTCCACAAATTAGAGGGGTGTTTTGGTAATTTCCCCTTCATTTATCTTCAAGACCCCGAGACCCCCCCCCCCCCCCCCCTCCCTCCCCTCCTCGTAGCGCTTTACCCCCCACAACACACTCATTTTAAAAACCTTAAAAGAGGAGTCGTACGTAGGTACAACAAGGTGTGTTCTCTGCCTATTCCCCTA
The DNA here is from genome assembly GCF_014529385.1 of Adiantum capillus-veneris. NCBI lineage: Eukaryota > Viridiplantae > Streptophyta > Polypodiopsida > Polypodiales > Pteridaceae > Adiantum > Adiantum capillus-veneris. Next base: position 90,136,023 of record NC_140939.1, on the reverse strand, counting down.
ACCCAGTCCCACTACATGAGTTCACTGCTTCCATTGCCATTTTTAATTTATTAAAAAACCGTACAAACAGACGATGTCACTATCATTAGAGAGAGAGAGAGAGAGAGAATCTTGCAGTGATCAAACATCTTGATCAGTGTTCGGGAAAAATCATTTTCACAAACATACAAAAATCCCTCCAAGACAAATTTGAACTGGAAATTTTACAATACTAGCCAATATTTTTGCAAAATTACACTATTTTTTATGTGTTTTAAGCGGAATTTTCTCCTTGCCCTCCCCTCAACCGGCTACTTTGATTTTGTAACCGGCTCAAGGCTAAGCCGAGGCACACTTTTCCCGAACACTGATCTTGATGCTACATTGCAATCGCCCCACCTTTGAGTCTGTTGGAGTACAAATGAGAGAGAAGGAGAATCTTCCAAGATTCTTCTTAATTTTTGTTTTTCCAAAATATGTATCGCCTGCTCAGACTACGCTCTAATTATGAAAACTTATATTCACGAGCCGAGATTAGTTTCTTTTCACAAGGTGAGGAAGATAAACTTTGAAAAGCATACGAAGTGAAAATTTCATGAGGTTGGAGGAGTGGTCTTCTTATGGTTGGACTTGGTGGTGATTATGTGGTGATTTGCTATGTATACGGCGGTATTGGTGGTTCTGACCAGCTCGGTGGACAGGTCTTGTGAAGCGACAATCCATCAAAATTGGTGGCATCCCCAGGTGGTCCTGTTTCTCTCTTCAAATGGGTGGCTTCGTAAGTGGTTCCTCTTGTGTCATGGTGGCTCCCTTGTCAACCTGTCGGGTCTTTTGGTCAAGTGGCTCCCAGATCAACCGATGTATGTGGTCATAGCGAGTCGTTGTATATGATCCCACGTTCACTTCTCTTTTCTATTGCTTCATATATACGTAGAAAGAGCATGGTGGAAAGCCTCCTTTGCCAAATTGAAGTGGGACTCGAAGAGAAGAAAATCTAGCACTTAATTTTCTTTAATATTCTATCATGTAGGGAGACCCGGCTTTAAAGGGCCATCCCATGATCCCTCCCCTTACTTGTGGGATCTTGTACCATTTTATCTCGCTCCCGATAATTTAAATTCTACGTTTTTAAAAATTATAAAAATAACCATTTTATCTTGCTCTTTTTAATTTAAATTCTACATTTTAAAAATTTTATATAAATAAATAATAATAAAACAAGAAACTACTTTGTTCATGCTCGAAGATATAGTGTGAATAAGAAATTAAAAAGAAGTAATAAAAATGGTCTTAAAATCATGCACCCCTACTAGAGAGAAAAAGGCACACTTAAAACATTCCGACTTTTCAGGTCAATATCCTTATGGTTTTTACACTAACTAGTAAAACGGCGCCGCCTTCGACGGCAGCATGGTCCCTCTTACCCTCAATCCCCTTGCTTCCACCGCCTATTTAGAGAGGGTTTTGGACCACTCGCCAAAGTTATGAGATACCGAGATCAGACATGCCTTGGGCTATTTTTATTGGAGTTCGTAGTTATAGGGAGACCCACTTGAGGAGACCATACAGAAGGAGACACTCACAGAGGGAGATGACTGATTTCTTTCAGACTGCATACGCGGCATTCTGATGAGCAGGGATCACATTAGACTTCAAAGTCCACGTGTACCATAGGTACACTGACTGACAGGGCCACTGAGCTTGGGAGATCCAGACGCCCACAACTGCGCGCGCGCGCGCGCGAGAGAGAGAGAGAGAGAGAGAGAGAGAGAGAGAGAGAGAGCAAAGTTTCGCACGCGTAGGGGAGGGGGGGGGATCCCTCCCCCTTTTATAATAGTATAGATTTTTCTCTATTTTGGGGTGGAATTTCTTCTTTTCCCCTTGCCCGGGCCCAATGTTCAAGAACAATCATTTTGCCAAACATACAAAATTCCCTTTCTTGAACTTGCAATGAGGAAATTTTTAAAAATTAGGTTATTTTTCTATATTTTGGGGTGGAATTTCTCCTTTCCCCCTTGCCCTCAACAGGTATTTTGGAATTGAAAACGACACGGTATTAAGCTCAGAAGAACACTACCCGGGCCTGAGGCCGCGCGATTGTCCCGACCCGTCAGTATTTTTCTCTATTTTGGGGTGGAATTTCAAATTTTCCCCTTTCCCTGGCCCAATGTTACCATTTTTTCATACATACAAAAATCCCTTCTTAAATTTGCGAAGATTTTTTTTTAAAATAATGTTATTTTCTTAAATTTTTATACTATTTTTCTCTATTTTGGGGTGGAATTTATCCTTTTCCCCTTGCCCGGCCCAAGTGTTTGAGGAAAACCATTTTTCCAACCATTCAAACTTCCCTTCTTGAATTTGTGAAGAGGAAATTTTAAAATTCTACACTATTTTTCTTTATTTTGGGATGGAATTTCCCCTTGCCCGGGCCTAATGTTCGAGGAAAATCAATTTTCCAAACATACAAAACGGAAAATTTTAAAAATTAGGTTACTTTTCTCTAGTTTGGGGTGGAATTTCTCCTATTCCCCTTGCCCTCAACATGCATTTTTGGAATTGAAAACGACACGATATTAAGCGGAAACACATTTTTTTCGAACACTGCCAGAGCATGAGGCCATGTGATTGTCCCGATCCGTCACTATTTTTCTCCATTTTGTGGTGGAATTTCTCCTCTTTCCTTTGTTCGGACGCAGTGTTCAAGAAAAACCATTTTTCCAAACATACAAAATTTCCTTTCTTGAATTTGCGAAGAGGAAATTAAAAAAAAAACCATTTTCCCAAACATACAAAATTCCCTTTCTTGATTTGCAAAGGGGAAATTTTAGAAGATTGGGTTATTAATCTCTATTTTGGGGTGGAATTTCTCCTTTTTCCCTTGTCCGGGCCCAATGTTCGAGGAAAACCATTTTTCTAAACATTGAAAATTCCTTTTCTTGAATTTGCGAAGAGAAAATTCTAAAAAATTAGGTTATTTTCTCAAATTTTTACTCTAATTTTCTCTTTTTGGGGGTGGAATTTCTCCTTTTCCCCTTGCCCAGGCCTAGTGTTTGAGAAAACCATTTTTCCAAACATACAAAATTCTCTTTCTTGAATTTGCTAAGAGGAAATTTTAAAAAAGAAAAACCATTCTCCCAAACATACAAAATTCCCTTTCTTGAATTTACGAACTCGAAATTTTAAAAAATTAGGTTATTTTTCTCTATCTTGGGGTGGAATTTCTCCTTTTCCCCTTGCCCTGAATAGGTATTTTTGGAATTGAGAAAGGCACGACATTAAGCTAAGACACATTTTTCCCGAACACTACCCGGGCTCGAGGGCGCACGCTTGCCTCGGCCCGTACATCTCTCTCTCTCTCTCTCTCTCTCTCTCTCTCTCTCTCTCTCTCTCTCTCTCTTCTTCAAGTTTTTTCTCCCTGGCTCTCGACATCCGTACACAACTCACATAAACCTGGGGAGCCGCCATTGACTGTCTCTCATTCTCCCTCTTTGCGTTCGCATCCTGAACAGTGCATGAAAAAACTTTTTTCAAAAATCTTGGCAAACCTACATATGAGAAAGTTTAGATGTGAAACGACTAAATTTGAAGGTTTTAATTAGGTTATTTTTCTCTATCTTGGGGTGGAATTTCTCTTTTTTCCCTTGCCCTGAACTGGCATTTTTGGAATTGAAAACGGCACGATATTAATCTAAGACATAGTTTTCTCGAACACTACCCAAACGTGAGGCCGCACGCTTGGTCTAGCCCGTACATCTCTCTCTCTCTCTCTCTCTCTCTCTCTCTCTCTCTCAAGTTTTTTCTCCCTGGCTCTTGACATTCGTACACAACTCGCATAAACCCGAGGACGCGCTATTGACTCTCTCTCATTCTCCCTTTTTGCATTCGCATCCTGACCAGTGCTCGAAACAAAGGTTTTTTCAAAAGCTTGGCAAACCTACACATGAGAAAGTTTAGAGGTAAAATGACTAAATTTGAAGGTTTTAATTAGGTTACTTTTCTCTATCTTGGGGTGGAATTTCTCCTTTTCCCCTTGCCCTGAACATGCATTTTCGGAATTGAAAACGACACGACATTAAGTTGAGACACATTTTTCCCAAACACTACCCGGGCCCGAGGCTGCACGCTTGGCCCACCGGCCCATACATCTCTCTCTCTCTCTCTCTCTCTCTCTCTCTCTCTCTCTCTCTCTCTCTCTCTATTCTTCAAGTTTTCCTCCCTGGCTCTTGACATTCGTACACAACTCGCATAAACGTGGGGAGCCGCCATTGACTCTCTCTCATTCTCCTTCTTTGCGTTTGCATCCTGAACACTGCTCGAATTTTTTTTTTCCAAAAGCTTGGCAAACCTACATATGAGAAAGTTTAGAGGTAAAATGACTAAATTTCAAGGTTTTTACACTAAAGTACATTGAATTAAATTCCTTAAAATTTTATAGTTTTTCTGGAAAACGACATAATTTTGTAGGTGGTAGTACACTAAGCCTAGGTGTTTTTTGAGCATAGATGAGGTTCGCCATTCATCGGACTCTCTCTCTCTCTCTCTCTCTCTCTCTCTCTCTCTCTCTCTCTCTCTCTCTCTCTCTCTCGCGTACATGCGTGCGCACTCAGGGCCTGAGCACACAGCTATCGGATCTCTCGTCGCTCTCTCTGTGTTCTGCACAGTGCTGAGAGCTTCAAGCTGGAACTCTCTTTATTACTCTGCCTTAGAGAGCACTACCGATGGCCCTAGTCTGGCTCTCTCTCTCTCTCTCTCTCTCTCTCTCTCTCTCTCTCTCTCTCTCTCTCTCTGGTTCGCACTCAAGGCCTGAACTTGTCACCGGCCTGCTCTCGTTTGCACACTACAGAGCACACTTGTCTGAGCAAGGAAATAATGCCATGTGGCGAGGAGGGAATTTATTCTTTTCCCCTTGCCCGGGCCAAGTGTTTCAGGTAAACCATTTCCCCAACCATTCAAATTTCCTTTCTTGAATTTGCGAAGAGGAAATTTTAAAATTCTACACTGTTTTTCTCTATTTTGGGATGGAATTTCCCCTTGCCCGGGCCTAATGTTCAAGGAACACCATTTTCCCAAACATACAAAATGGAAATTTTTAAAAATGAGGTTATTTTTCTCTAGTTTGGGGTGGAATTTCTCCTATTCCCCTTGCCCTCAACATGCATTTTTGGAATTGAAAACGACACGATATTAAGCGGAAACACATTTTTCCCGAACACTGCCAGAGCATGAGGCCATGTGATTGTCCCGGTCTGTCACTATTTTTCTCCATTTTGTGGTGGAATTTCTCCTCTTCCCTTTGTTCGGGCGCAGTGTTGAAGAAAAACCATTTTTCCAAACATACAAAATTTCCTTTCTTGAATTTGCGAAGAGGAAATTTTAAAAAAGAAAAACCATTTTCCCAAACATACAAAATTCCCTTTCTTGATTTGCAAAGGGGAAACTTTAGAAAATCAGGTTATTAATCTCTATTTTGGGGTGGAATTTCTCCTTTTCCCCTTGCCCGGGCCCAATGTTCGAGGAAAACCATTTTCCCAAACATTGAAAATTCCCTTTTTTGAATTTGCGAAGAGGAAATTCTAAAAAATTAGGTTATTTTCTCAAATTTTTACACTATTTTTCTCTATTTTGGGGTCGAATTTCTCCTTTCAAAAGCTTCGCAAACCTACACATGAGAAAGTTTAGAGGTAAAACGACTAAATTAGAAGGTTTTAATTAGGTTATTTTTCTCTATCTTGGGGTGGAATTTCTCCTTTTCCCCTTGCCCTGAACATGCATTTTTGGAATTGAAAATGGCACAATGTTAAGCTGAGACACAATTTTTCCGAACACTACCCGGGCCTAAGGCCGCACGCTTGGCCCAGACCGGACATCTCTCTCTCTCTCTCTCTCTCTCTCTCTCTCTCTCTCTCTATATATATATATATATATATATATATATATATATATATATTCTTCAACTTTTCTCTCCCTGGCTCTCGACATTCGTACACAACTCGCATAAACTTGGGGAGCCGCCATTGACTCTCTCTCATTCTCCCTCTTTGCGTTCGCATCCTGACTAGTGCTCGAAAAACTTTTTTCCAAAAGCTTGGCAAACCTATATATGAGAAAGTTTAGAGGTAAAATGACTAAATTTGAAGGTTTTAATTAGGTTATTTTTCTCTATCTTGGGGTGGAATTTCTCCTTGAACAGGCATTTTTGGAATTGAAAACGGCACGAGATTAAGCTGAGACACATTTTTCATGAACACTACCCGGGCCTGAGGCCTCATGCTTGACCGGGCCCGTACATCTCTCTCTCTCTCTCTCTCTCTTTCTCTCTCTCTTCTTCACGTTTTTTCTCCCTGGCTCTTGACATTTGTACACAACTTGCATAAACCTGGGGAGCCACCATTGACTCTCTCTCATTCTCCCTCTTTTGGTTCGCATCCTGACTAGTGCTCGTAAAAAACTTTTTTCCAAAAGCTTGGCAAACCTACAGATGAGAAAGTTTAGAGGTAAAAAGACTAAATTTGAAGGTTTTAATTAGGTTATTTTTCTCTATTTGGGGTGGAATTTCTCCTTTTCCCCTTGCCCTGAACAAGCATTTTTGGAATTGATCAAAACGGCACGATATTAAGTTGAGACACATTTTTCCAGAACACTACCCGGGCTTGAGGCCGCACGCTTGGCTCGGCCCGTACATCTCTCTCTCTCTCTCTCTCTCTCTCTCTCTCTCTCTCTCTCTCTCTCTCTCTCTCTTCTTCAAGTTTTTTCTCCCTGGCTCTCGACATTCGTACACAACTCGCATAAACCTGGGGAGCTGCCATTGACTCTCTCTCATTCTCCCTCTTTGCGTTCGCATCCTAACCACTGCTCGAAAAAAACTTTTTTCCAAAATTTTGGCAAACCTACACATGAGAAAGTTTAGAGGTAAAATGACTAAATTTGAAGGTTTTAGTTAGGTTATTTTTCTCTATCTTGGGGTGGAATTTCTCCTTTTCACCTTGCCCTGAACATGCATTTTTGGAATTGAAAATGGCACGACATTAAGCTGAGACACATTTTTCCCGAACACTACCCGGGGCTGAGGCCGCACGCTTGACCTGGCCCATACATCTCTCTCTCTCTCTCTCTCTCTCTCTCTCTCTCTCTCTCTCTCTCGCTATTCTTCACGTTTTTTCTCCCTGGCTCTCGACATCCGTACACAACTCGCATAAACCTGGGGAGCCACCATTGACTCTCTCTCATTCTCCCTCTTTGTGTTCGCATCCTGACCAGTGCTCGTAAAAAATGTTTTTCCAAAAGCTTGGCAAACCTACATATGAGAAAGTTTAGAGGTAAAATGACTAAATTTGAAGGTTTTAATTAGGTTATTTTACTCTATCTTGGGGTGGAATTTCTCCTTTTCCCCTTGCCTTGAACAGGCATTTTTGGAATTGATCAAAACGGCACGATATTAAGCTGAAACACATTTTTTCCGAACACTACTCGGGCCTGAGGCCGCATGCTTGGCCCGGCCCGTACATGTCTCTCTCTCTCTCTCTCTCTCTCTCTCTATCTATCTATCTATTCATTCTTAAAGTTTTTTCTCCCTAGCTCTCGACATTCGTACACAACTCGCATAAACCTAGGGAGCCACCATTGACTCTCTCTCATTCTCCCTCTTTGGGTTCGCATCCTGACCAATGCTCAAAAAAAACATTTTTCCAAAAGCTTGGCAAACCTACACATGAGAAAGTTTAGAGGTAAAATGACTAAATTTGAAGGTTTTAATTAGGTTTATTTTTCTCTATCTTGGGGTGGAATTTCTCCTTTTCACCTTGCCCTGAACATGCATTTTTGGAATTGAAAACGGCACGACATTAAGCTGAGACACATTTTTCCCAAACACCACCCAGGATCGAGGCCGCACTCGACATTCGTACACAACCCGCATAAACCTGGGGAGCCGCCATTGACTGTCTCTCATTCTCCCTCTTTGCGTTCGCTCCTGAACAGTGCTCGAAAAAACGTTTTTCCTAAAGCTTGGCAAACCTACAAATGAGAAAGTTTAGAGGTAAATTGACTAAGTTTGAAGGTTTTAATTAGGTTATTTTTCTCTATCTTGGGGTCCTTTTCCCCTTTCCCTGAACAAGCATTTTTGGAATTGAAAACGGCACGATATTAAGCTGAGACACATTTTTCCCGAACACTACCCAAGCTCGAGGCCGCACGCTTGGTCCGGCCCGTACATCTACATCCATCTCTCTCTCTCTCTGTGTCTCTCTCTATTCTTCAAGTTTTTTCTCCTTGGCTGTTGACGTTCGTACACAACTCACATAAACCTGGGGAAGCGCGATTGACTCTCTCTCATTCTCCCTCTTTGCGTTCGCATCCTGACCGGTGCTCGAAAAAAACCTTTTTTCAAAAGCTTGGCAAACCTACACATGAGAAAGTTTAGAGGTAAAATGAGTAAAATTTGAAGATGTTAATTATGTTATTTTTCTCTATCTTGGGGTGGAATTTCTCCTTTCCCCCTTGCCCTAAACATGCATTTTTGGAATTGAAAACGGCACGACATTAAGTTGAGACACATTTTTCCCGAACACTACCTGGGCCCGTGGTCGCACGCTTGGCCCGGCCCGTACATCTCTCTCTCTCTCTCTCTCTCTCTCTCTCTCTCTCTCTTTTCGTCAAGTTTTTTCTCCCTGGCTCTCGACATTCATACACAACTCGAATAAACCTAGGGAGCCGACATTGACTCTGTCTCATTCTCCCTCTTTGTGTTTGCATCCTCAACGCTACTCGAAAAACTTTTTTCCAAAAGCTTGGCAAATCTACATATGAGAAAGTTTAGAGGTAAAATGACTAAATTTGAAGGTTTTTACACTAAAGTACATTAAGTTAATTTTTTTTAAATTTTATAGTTTTTCTCAAAAACGACAGGATTTTGTAGGTGGTATTACACTAAGCCTAGGTTTTTTTCGAGCACAGATGAGGTTCGCCATTCACTAGACTCTCTCTCTCTCTCTCTCTCTCTCTCTCTCTCTCTCTCTCTCTCTCTCTCTCTCTCTCTCTCTCTCTCTCTCTCTCTCTCTCTCTCTCTCTCTCTCTCTCTCTCGTGCGCGCACACTCAGGGCTTGAGCACGCAGATGCCGGATCTCTCGCCGATGTCTCTGTGTTCTGCGCAGTGTTCAGAGCTTCAAGTCGGAACTCTCTCTACTGCTCTGCCTCAGGGAGCACTACTGACGACCTCAGTCTGGCTCTTTCACTCTCTCGCTCTGTTTCTCTCTCTTTGCGTTTGCACTCTCTCTCTCTCTCTCTCTCTCTCTCTCTCTCTCTCTCTCTCTCTCTCTCTCTCTCTGGTTCGCACTCAAGTCTTGAACCTATCATCGGCCCGCTCTTGTTCTCACGCTGAATTTCAAATGGTTTAATCTTCATGATAGTTTGAGTGTTTTTTTGCTTTATGTCGTTTAGTTTTTGACTATGATTCACCCATCTTTTAGAAGCAAAAAATTCACTTTGCATAATTGTTCATTGTACTTCATGTTTTATCCATATTGGCCTTTCATGCTCATTACTTGTTCTTACGTTTTGTAGCTCAACATTTCTTCCATGGACTTGCTTTCTACGATGTCACCGTGTTTGCTTCATTGGCACACGAGGACGTGCACCAAATTAGGAAGGGGGGAATGTTAGCAGCGGCTAACACTGGCTACACCGAATATGCATCAAGCGGGAGATATGCTATGGTTGTGCATAATATTTCCAACTCACTTTGTATAAGTCTTGGGCTCATTTGGAGTTCCAAAGTTGTATATGCTAGCTAGAAGGCTCAAGCTTAAACCCATAGTAGAAGGGATTGTGGTGAAAGCCTTTAAAAGGAAGCCTTTATGCAAGGAGGCTTCATTCTTGAGTATCCACTTTTGAGAGCTCCCTCTTTCTTGAGTGTTCACTCTATGGCCTATCCTTGAGCTTAAGACCCATGCTTAAGAGGCTAGGATTAATTCATTGTAATTAGAGTAATCACTTCTTGATTAATCTAATTCCTATTTTTTCATTAGTCTACTTCTTCTCTACATTTCATTATGTCATGAAGTAGTATTACACTCTCATAATTCTAGATTTGAGAGAGGTATGTACTTCTTGCTATTAACCACTCCTATTCTTCTCTAAGCATTTGATTTGTGATATTCAGCATTACTAATTAGGTTGATTAAGTTGGGTCTTAATGTTGTAATTAGTGTGTGTGCCCTATTGTTTGCTTGTGTGTAGATAGGTTTTATGAAAGTATAGCACCATTCACCTTGTGTGTGTAGCTATTGATGAAGTGTCGTGATTGACATGTGGTTATTGGAGAGGCGAACACCAATGTAATTAGTGTGTTCTTATCATTAGTGTGCTTGGGGTTTTTTGTGTATGGTAAGTCGGACTTTGGTGGACTTGATGTGTGTAGGAGTTGATTAATTAGTGATTAGAGTATGTTTAGAGTTAGTCTTGCCATGGCTAATCTCTACTTGTATTGGAGAGGTGATCTCTTGAATCCTCTATTTCATCCGATGCTCGTGCTTCCATGTCCTAGCCGGATGGCCGATCCACGAATTTGATAATTTTGTATGGGTTGCAATTAGGTCGTGCAACAACGCCTCCCAACATTTGGCATTATTGTTGGGGATCAATAACCTAAGCTAGTGAGTGTAGATGTGTGCCCATTAGCGATATCGCTAATGGGTTGGCCGAGAATAGTAAAAGTAGTTCCCCATGCAAACTCACAAGCCTCTTGTATAAAAAAGAGGGAGGAGGCTCTCTTTTTCTTTCTTCTTCTCACGGGTAAAAGCCATACCTCTTAGTGAATTTGAATCCGAAACCTGTTATGCCACTCTAATCGCTTTCATAGCCATTTTGAACCCTAAGCTTCCATTGCCGCTCCAAAGCTAAAAACCATAGCCTACCGAATCTATTGCTAATCCAACTCTAATAAGCTCTTAAGCCATTTGAACCGAATCCTAAACTCCTAAGCCCACTTTAATCGGCCCTCTTAAGCGATCTTTAAATACTAAGCAAAGCCTTCTTTAACCCTAAGCCGGAAGCTAATCCTAAAGTCCATAGCCATTCAAACCCTCTATAAGCCATTCTAAACCTATGCTAAGCCACTGTAAACCATCGGAATCCGAAGCTTGCTAAGCCAACTCTAAGAAGATCATAAACTCCCTAGCCAACTCTCATGCAACAATCTCCCATAGCCATAACCGAAGAGAAGATCAATCTCTCTCTCAACCTTGAAGCAACAAAGGAGGAACAAAGGAGAGAAAATTTATCAAGGCAACCTTGGTAGGCCAATTAAGGAAAAAGGGAAATTACTGTCATGCTGTTATCATCATTTGATTTTCTTAATTAGCACTTGGATTACGACAGGTTGATCCATGTAAGGATCATAAACTCATCAATTAATATTTGATTAAGCAGCGGTACTGTTACTTATCCGTTTTGGGTTATCAAGCTTCACTATTTGGTACAAACTGTCTGTTTTGAGCCTTGTCTCCATTAATTGTGTCTGCTGCAACTCTCTTCCTCACACCTCTCAGAGCAAGAGGCATGGTGCCTTCCTGCTCACCTTTCGAACACAAATCCCCCGGCATTCTTGATGAACTCGATGTGAAACGAGCCGGGGTGAGAAGCGATTGTGGAGAAAGATGTTGACACCGCAAGAGGCAACCATGCAGCAAACGATGCAGCAGTGTGCTGCATATATGCAACAAAAACTGGCTGCCGAACATCAGTATAATCTGCAAGAGAGGATTCGTAAATCTTGTCACACACTTACCAAGAAATTACAACGATTTGAAGGTTGGGATATTAGAAAGTTTTGCAATATCTACGAGTAGGCAATGGAAGATAATGGAATTGATTATCAAAATGTAGTGGGAGAATTTCATTTAATTGCGGTGCAGGAACTTAGGGGCCAAATAAAAGAGATTCAGGCCATTCAAGGCCCGAGTGCGGAGGAATTCAAGAAGGCGCTGCACGAGGAATACTTTCTTGAGGATTCACAAAGGGTAACCAGACAAAGCTTTATGAAGTGGGTGTAGAAGAAAAACAAAAATTTATCTGCATGAGAATTATTACGGGAGTTTGAAAAGAAATTCGAGCAATTGTCCTCAAGAGAGCAACGTTCAATGAAGGATCAGAAGGTTGAACTATTCATTCACGCTACTGATCCACGACTGTAGAAGAGTCTCTAGTGCAGGAGGATTCAATAGGTGAATTGGGCTGAACATCTGACTGGAAAATAGTTACTGAAGTAGTAAATATGATCGTGAAACGACAGATGAGAGTTGATAAGCTGATCGTGGCTGATATCATGGATGTTGTGGAAGAGGAACCTAAGGAGAAAACAACCTCGGCAATACCTAGAGTGGAGGAGCCAGTTCTCGACGAATTGGTGAAAGGTATTCAAGATTTAAATTTGAATTTCAAAGCTGTAAAATTTTAAGGGTTAGCTACAAAGGGGTCTACTTCTGAGCCTAGACAACAACCTCCATGCAAAGGCTAGGATCAATGCATGTGGTGCAATAGTGAAAACCACAGGTATGTTAAAGAATGTGATGAATTTGATGAAGCCTACAAAAGGAACGTGGTTTTTTGGAAGGATAAGAAGATTCACCTTAGCGCAACAGGTGAGATGCTCCGCCTAAACTTTGGGAGGGGTGGCATGAAAAAGCTAGTTGAAGAAATCCAGCATAATGTTGCTCTTGTGGAAGCAGCTACATATGGGCTGCAGGTTTGCGGAAAGGGTGATGATGATGGTGCAAGTACAAAGGGTCAATTGTGGCATTATGCTTTGAAGACATCGGAAACAGGTAAGGTAACTTATGGGAAGCTATGCCAGGTAGGGAATTCAATTCGAGAAACCACAGGGTGGACTGATCCAGTGGATTCCCTCTCAGTGTATGCATTCATTGCTATGTCTCAAGCTAATGAGTCTATGGTGGAGGAAAAGTGGAAAAGAGATGAAGAAGTTCCAGAGACATCAAAAAGGACAACGAGATTCAGCAGCAAAAAAGAAGAAGTTCCTACTCCTAAGCCCGCTCCTGAAGTGGTTATCGAGGAGGAACCCAAGGATAAAAACCAAGGTAAACCCAGGGGACCCTCGTATAAGCTTGAATCTGACATCAAATTAGCTACAGATCTAAAGAAAGTTTTTGAAGAGCGCATTCTGAATAGCAAAGTGGAGCTCACATTGGGTGATATTCTGGGAATTGCCAAATGCGAGTTTCTTGAGGAGTTTATTGATATTATTAAAAGGAAGCGGCAGATACCAAGTGAATAGGAGCCAAAATCAATTAAGAGCAAGATGGTTCGACACATTGAAGCAATTTTGGACGATTATGAAGAATATTTGGTAAATCTTGAAGAAGAAGAGTCGAGGTCTGTGGTGGTGCCAAACCCAATTGTACCAAAGGTAAAACATGTTCATTTTAATGAAGATGAAGACAATGAAAGTATACCAAGGAGTCACTTTTCAAGGACTCATTGGTCAAGGGCAACAACTGAAACCGTTGTGAAGCTTGGCGACATTGAAGAACCGGTCTCAGCACTAATAGATCATGGATCGGAGATAAATTTCATGGCAAAAAGCTTGTACAAAAGGGGAAATGGCCTATTGATGTGGACCATGGTTGGTGGATTCGAGCTGCCAACATGCTTCCAGCGACCTCTATGGTGCATGTGCAAATGTTAAGGTAACTGTAGGGGATGTCTATGATGAGAAAAATTTCTTTATACAAGAACATTCCTCTTATCCATTAATTTTGGGACAATCCTACATTATGGATGTGCAGATGGAAATATGGATGTGCAGATGGAAACCAAGGTGATGGATGATGGCTCAGCCTATGCCAGGGTTCGAAGCCGAGATGGTAAGAAAGCAGTTCAATTCCTGATAGTATGTGTTGACCATGCCAGGAACAAGGATAGCTTACGTGATCATCCATTGCCAAAGATACGCAAGAGTTTAAAGAACACAGGTTTGTACAGTATTTTCTCGAAGTGCCAATATAAAGCGGGACTATGGTGGTACAATTGAGGAGAAGTTCTCGCAAAGAGAAGCTTTCTCTTTAGGGTTTTTGGGGTTAACATATGAAGGTTCAATATCTTTTAGAAAATTGAATGATTTGCCAAAGTGGGAAAAAAAATATGTTTCAGGTATCCAACGTAAATTGCAAGGATGTGATGTGCTTGAATCAGATGATGTGATTTTAGGGATCTTTGAAGAGTAATCTTATGTAGGTACTATGTAAGATCTTAGGAGATGAGGTAACACAGGCTACAAAGTGGAACTAAAGTGGTTAAAGTCCACTCAATGGACATGTATGATGAGTTAGGTATATATGAAGCACTTATGCATATTGAGGATGATTCAGGTCAGGTGATTGAAGCGCAGGTAGAGACAAAATACAAGGTTGTTGCAAAGAAAGTGAGACCAGTGACTACACCGCTACTAGAAGGAAGTGACGCGGTGATCAAAGAAGCTTCTCGACAGCCTATACTCAGGAATTCAAAGAATATAGGACATAAATTTACTAAGGAGACATTGCAGCAGCAGCTGAAGGTTGGAGAAGATGGTTTTCTTAACAAAGAGGAAATCAAGTGTTTTCAAGGTATGCTCGTAAAACATGGTAAAGCTTTCGCTTTTGAGCCGAGTGAGATTGGGTGTGTGGATCCAAATGTTGTTTCACCTATGGTTATTTTCACTGTTTCTCACATGCCATGGAGCTTATGTCCTATTCCAATTCCTAAAGCTCACTTGCCAAACATTATCAATTTGCTTAATGAAAAGATTCAAATGGGAATTTTGGAGCCATCATGTGCACCATATTCTAATCAATGGTTTACTGTTCCAAAGAAAAACAGTACGTTAAGGTTCATTCAGGATATGCAGTCGGTTAATAAGGTAACAATCCGCAATGTGGGTACTGGCCCAATTGTGGATGAGTTTGCTGAGGCCTTTGCCGGAAGATCTATTTACTCCATGGGTGATATTTATTCTGGATATTATCAATTCCAATTTGCTTTGGAGAGCAGGGATCTTACTACAATGCGTACTCCTCTTGGTATGGTAAGGATGTGCACTCTGCCACAAGGTGCTACTAATTCTGTAGGTCATATGATGAACGACATGAATAAAGTATTAAGGGACTTTATCCCACATGTTACTATGCCTTTCATTGATGATCTACCAATTAAAGGATGCGAAGAAGGATCCAAAGCCGAGGTAAAAGATCAAAGGGGGTGCCGGCAGTTTGTTGCTCAACATATTGCTACTGTGATGCTATTTTATCGAGTCTTGAAGAAGTTAACTTAACACTTTCAAGTCAAAAATCAAATTTTGGTGCTAAGGAGGTCTTAATTGTGGGACATATGTGCAGTGTTGAGAGTAGAAGGCCGAGTCCAGAAAAAGTTGAAGCTATCCAAAAGATGAAGGAAATATACTTTTCGGTTACTGAAGTTCGTCGATTCTTGGGTGCGTGTGTGTTTTATCTTATTTGGCTGCCACACTTTACTCATGTTGCAGAGGTGCTGTATCAATTGCTAAGGAAAGGTAAAAGGTTTGTTTGGGAAGAAGTTTACACACATGCTATCAGGAAATTAAAGAAGATGCTTCTCGAGGCTCCGACCTTCAGGAAAGTCGACTACAAATGCGAAAGGCCAGTTATTTTAACAATTGACACTAGCCCGACAGGTATTGGATGGGCTATAGGTCAAGATGATGCAGAAGGACATAGGTATGCAGTTAGATTCGGAGCCAAGGTGCTCAATGCTCATCAACGAGGTTATCCACAGGTTAAGAGGGAACTTTGGAGCGTTGCTACTGCTCTAAGGTCTGATAAAGAATACTTTATTATTGGAGCTTCTATCGTGGTAGAGAGAGATTGTTTGCCACTGATAGGGATGATTGCAAAATGCTCTACTTCGGACATTGCCATGCTATGGTGGATAGCCTATATTAAGTCTCTTAACCCTGAATTTTGTCATATTGCAGGTAGAGATGATCCTGCTGCAGATATATTATCAAGATCTAGGTTAAAGATGAAGAAGACATGCTGACCACAAGTGATGATGTTGGCTTGAAGTTCTACACGTCTTCTTATCTACATGCCAATTGTGGTAATATTGCTCATGTTTTTGAAGTATTTTTTGAAGATTTCTTTGACGGAGAGTGGCTTATGATTGGTCGCTACCTAAGCACTCTCACTCGACAAGAAGGATGGAGTGACCAAGATTACAAGAGGATCAGGAAAAAGGCATACGGCTATTTTCTAAAAGATGGACATTCAATGGAAGCAGCCAAAGCAGCCGAAGCACACAGGAGGGGTACCACAACGGGTTATTTGTGATAAAGAAACTCCCATAGCAGGCTATCAAATAATTTCATGAAAGTCTATGGGCTGGACACAGAGGAGTGTGGGCCACTTTTGTCAAAATTAAAGACTAGTATTGGTGGAAAGGTATGTATAAAGATGTGGTTCAATTTGTGGAAACATGCTTAATATGCCAACAATATTCTAATGTGCGACATAGAGATTGGTTGCATCCCACCTATCCACTGGTTATGCACTACAAGTGGGTGGTGGACCTTATTAAAATGCCAGTAGGAGTGTGGCAGATGAGGTATATTTTTCTTGCCAGAGAAGATCTTACTAATCAAGTTGAAGGTAGAGCTTTGCGTACCAAAGCTACCAGTTCAGTATGGAAGTTCTTGCTTGAAGATCACTACAAGAGGTTCTTCACATTAGCGACGCTCACACAGCGACGCTAAAAAAAAAAATTCCCGGCGTCGCTATGAGCGTCGCTATAAGCGTCGCTATGAGCGTCGCAAATTTACAAAGAAATTTGCGACGCTCATAGCGACGCTTATAGCGACGCTCATAGCGACGCCAGCTGGGGTAAAAAAAATAACCGAGCGCGCCCAAAAACTCAGATCTCAGATCTGAGTTTTTCGACGCCCTCAAGCAAAGAGCAGGTAACGCTCTCCCTCACTCTCTCTCTCTCTCTCTCTCTCTCTCTCTTTCTTTTACACACACACACACACACACACACACACGAGGAGAGGAAGGAGAGACAGGTATGCTCCTTCCCTCTCCTCATTCTCATGTTCCCTTCCTCTCTTTCTGTCTCCCTCGCTCTCTCTCTCACACACACACACATACACACACACATATAGTGTTTTTGAGAGAGAGAGAGAGAGAGAGAGAGAGAGAGAGAGAGAGAGAGAGAGAGAGTGCAAAAACGCACACACATACATAAACAAAGAATGCACACACACATTGAGAGAGAAAAAGAGAGAGAGAGCATGCATAAACAAAAAACGCACGCATTGAGAGAGGAAAAGAGAGAGAGAACATGCATAAACAAAAAACGCACACATTGAGAAAGGAAAAGAGAAAGAAAACATGCATACGATCCAAAAAAACGCACACACATTGAGAGAGAAAGAAAGAGAAACTAAGGGAGCGTCGTAGGAAACTAATTAAAATTAAAAGACCTAAAGATCTAGCCGACGAGGAGTTGAACTGAAGACCTATTATTCAAGAGAGAAATGGCATAATCAATCTATCATACTTGGCATGGGTGCGTGATAGAAAGGTTATACCATTTATCTCTTTTTATTGGCACACACATCCACACACGCGCACACACACAGGAAGAAGAGAGTTATAACGTCGTAGGAAACTATTTTAAAAGACGTTAAAGATTAGGTTATATGTAGACTTACATTAAATTAGATTTAGGTTTATTTTTAACTAGATTTACATTTATTTAAGCTAGATTTAGATTTATGTTATATTAGATTAGATGCGGGTCTCCATAGACTGCGATGCCTGCATGAAGCGGGTGAAGAAAGCCCTCAATGGAATATAGGGTATTGCTGCCTTCACTCATAGTGGGCTCCGTCGATCCAAAAGTACTGGTGAAATGTCTTCAGAAGATAGGGAAGAAGGTGGATCTTCAGGGCGGCAAGAGTCACTACATCCCCGACACAATGACCATCTAGACAACCTCTAGTCATTAGACTTACGTTAAATTAGATTTAGCTTTATTTTTAGTTAGATTTAAGTTTATTTAGATTTACGCTTATTTACGTTAGATCGAGTCCACGCAAGAATTACTTACGGTTTAGGGTTTAGAGTTAGACGAACAGTGAAAAGATCTACTGTGAAAAGATGTTAAGATGAAGTGAAGTGCTACAGCTAGAGAAGAGGCAAAGGGATTTTGTCCACTACATGCAGTATCATGTAGACGTGGGTGTCTAGATTTCTTGTACCCACAAATATAGGTATTGACCAATAAAGACGAGATTATAACCCGGTGGTTCTGATCTCCGTGCACCTCTAGACCGAGGTGTGCGGGGATTGGACATGACTAGAGAATGTGAGGTAAAGAGAGAGAGAGAGAGAGAGAGAGAGAGAGAGAGAGAGAGAGAGAGAGAGAGAGAGAGAGAGAGAGAGATAAGACGAAGAATGCCAATAGAATATTAAATTTGTTGTCTCGGTTATAAGTTTTTTATCCTCATTATGAGTAGCGACGAGGATGTGGGACCGTCCAACCGAAACACCTATCTCTCAACGAGGGTCTTATGTCCTTGTAATCAATGCAAGCATGCTGTGCGACGGACAAGACGTGTTTCTTTGCAGCACGTTCGAGAATTTGGCGAGTTCGATCCATCTATTATAGATCGAGTTGTTGCCAATTATAACTCGTCGGACTCTGACGCTGGCCAACAAGCAGCAATCTTGCAACCCAATAGACGTGTTCGCAGGCGCTTTGGTCAAGCAGCATATGTGAGGCCACAAGATGTAGCCTCTGACAGCTCGGGGGATGATCATGCAGAGCACATTCCCAACGAGGCAATGTTTGAGCCCGAGATTGATGAAATGATCGAGACGATCATGGATTCAGAAAGGCTTATCTATGATGATATGAAAAGTGAAGCCGATACATCATTGTATAATGGAGCACGTATGTCTAGATTGAAAGCACTCCTGGTTCTTCTCAACATGCAGGCAAAGTTTGGATGGAGTGACACTAGCGTCACAGCGCTTTTCAGGTGATCTATTACAATTAGTTTACTTTAATAGAACTCATGGTGTATAATGATCTGATAGATTTTTACACGACTGTATCATATTTTTATGTTGTGTAGATTGCTGAAAGAGCACATTCTACCAGCTGACAATGTGATGCCAGATTCCCGAGATGAAGCAAGAAAGATTTTGCGAAACTTGGGGATGGATTACAATTCTATCCACGCTTGTCCTAATGACTGCATTCTTTTCAGAGGGGAATACACAGACATGGAGAAGTGTCCGAAATGTGATTCCGAAAGATATCGAGTAGATCTCCACGGGACAAAAATTCCACAAAAGGTTTTGCGACATTTTCCTTTGCTTCCTCGCATCAAGCATTTCTTCGAATGTAAGTCCATGGCCGCCCTAGCATCATGGCATGAGGAGAATAAATCTTCGGATGGTGTGCTACGAATTCCTGCAGATTGCGCAGCCTGGAAACATATAGATGGAACATGGTCGGATTTTGCCAGGGAAGCTCGAAATTTGCGCTTAGGCCTGGCTATGGATGGCGTAAATCCATTTGGTCAAAGATCAACATCTTACAGTGTATGGCCCGTTGTCATCGTCAACTACAACATTCCCCCGTGGTTGACTACGAAGAAGGGGCACCTATGGCTAAGCTTGATTGTGCCAGGGCGATATAAAGTGGGGAATATGGATGTGTATCTTCGTCCACTATTGGAAGAGCTACAACAATTGTGGATTGGCATAGAGGTGGTGGATATGAGCCGACACACAGGACGACGGAATGCTTTGATCAGAGGTATTCTAATGTGGACCATGCATGACTATCCCGGGCTAACAGAATGCTCAGGTGATCTATTGACACTCCTCTCTCAGACACTGTAAATCTGGTTTTTCCCCATAGTTGATCTATTATCATGTGTATACATGGAGGGCTTCAAACAAGCGGATACAGAGCATGTGTCACATGTGGACCTAGACTGAATGCACGTAGGGCACCCTCACTGAAGAAGCAAATCTACGAAGGTCATCAAGCGTATCTTCCGGAGAATCATGTGTTACGCGACGGCTTTTTGGGAAGAGAGCCACCAAGGATGTCTGCACAAGCATGGTTAGAGCAGAAGGAGATGTGCGATGACGGATTGCCTCCAGGGATGAAGAGACTATCTCTATGGTACGAGTTACCATACTGGCCTCGACTCGTGATCAATCACTTGCTCGATCCAATGCACATATTCAAGAATGTGGGTAATCTACTATGGGACCATTTGACCGGCAAGAAAGATACTTTGGGAGCCAGAGTTGACCTTAGAAATGTGGATCGTATGGAGCAATATTGGCCGCAAACAGCGTCTGATGGATCGATAAAACTTCCTAAAGCACCATGGATTTTCACAGGAGCCCAAGAACGCAAAGTAAAAGAGGCCATTCGATCTTTGCGGACCCCCACTGGCGTAATGCACTCGCTCCGAACGTGTTTTACTAAAGAAGGAAAGCTTACCGGTTTGAAGTCACACGATTGGCATAAAATGTGTCAGGTACGTTCATAGTGGACTTTAATATCATTGCATAAAATGTGGACTTTAATATCATTGCTGCACATACTTTACAGTTTATTTTACCGGTTGCCATTGAGGGATGTTTGTCTCTCGACATCCGTAACACAATCTACAAACTTGCAAAGCTGGTGCAATGGATCTCACAAAAGGAGATCGACGTAGACTCCATACCATTCGCCAAACTAAATGCTGCGGAGCTTGTGTGCATGTTTGAGAAACATTTTCCTACTACAATGCTAACCATTCAGGTGCATCTTCTTATTCACATAGTTGATGAGGTGGAAATAGCTGGCACAGTTCATTCCAGATGGATGTTCTTCTTAGAGCGTTTCATGAAAACGCTTAAGGGATATGTGCGTCAAAAGGCACGTCCGGAGGGTAGCATGGCAGAAGGTTGGTTGGTATCAGAGTCCCTAGTGTACATTGGAGAGTGGTTAGACGGATTTGATAAATCCCGGGACACGCTATGGCGAACCATAGATGATGAGCGCATATCTGGGATTGTCATGTGCAATCTCGGTGTTGAGAAGAAGATGACGGAAGATCTAGAGGCTAAAATCAACCGATTTTGCATGCTTCACAATCCAGTGATGCAAAAGTGGATTTCACAATATGAGGATGCAAAGCAAGAGCGACAAAGGGCACGAATCGAGTGGAGACGGGGAAGACGACCACCGATGCACTATCCAGCGGTTCTGGAGAGCCTACCAACCTTCATGAGCTTAAGATGGTTGCACAACCAATTGAAAAGCGCACAACAATGCGGTGACGAAGTGACTGAAGAAGAGTGGGAGTACTCTCGGGGTTGCGCGACCAAGGTAAGTTTGCAATGTACGACTAGCAAGTGACTTTATTTATAAACGTTTGAACGGCCACTCATAATCCTTGTTCGTTGTAGTATAAGTCATACACAGCAGCATGGTGTAAAGGTCGACATTTTAGGGTGGAACGAATCGACAAAAAGCGTTTTACTCAAGATTGTGGAATCATGGCAAAATTTGAACAGTCTAGTCGACGACGTTCCTCTGATGCAGATCCCGTGGTGGCGGAACTCACTTACTTCGGCACGCTGCAAGAGATTTTGAGGATCGATTACAGAGGATTTTTTGTCGACTTGTTCGACGTGCAATGGTTCAAGATAATCATGGAGGGTCGAAACGCTACTGTGCGTAGAGGAGAGTCTGGTTTTCTTGAGGTGGATTCTACTAAGAAATGGACTGACCTAAGAGACACTTTCGTACTACCCGAGCATTGTGAACAAGTAAGTATATAAATAGTTAACATCCCCCTTTTACAAGTTATGTGCTTGAAAGCTCTCATGTAAGTTATGTGGCTCTGGCAGGTAGTATTTCATCCTACAAAGTCTACATCAAACTGGTGGTACGTCATAGAGTTAGCCCCTCGTAGTGCAAGGACGTATGAAGGCTACCATGTGCCAATCACAACGACATCAATGGAGGAGATCAGAGAAGATGCTCAATCAGAAGCCGCTGCGGTGGTGCCAGACGAGCATCAAGATGCTACTGCTCTATATGGGGTGCATGCAGAGGAGCTACAAAATGAAACAGAGGATATGTGTTTAAACGGAGAGCTCTATATAGATATAGGAAGTTATGCTGAGTTATGCAAGGATGAGAGAGAGATCTCTTAAAGCCACAAATATTGTATTTGAACAATTTTGCTCCGTGCTGTAAAAGCTCTAGCTCTCTAAGTAGCTTCCATGGTGTGTAACGCTCTTTTCTACTCGCGCTCACATCTTTTGATTGAAAATTCTGAGTTTTCGACTTGCCTCTTCTACCACTCGATTCATTGCGTCATTGTATTTATATGCGTCATTACGTCATTGTATTTAATGGTCTTTGCGTCATTGTCTACTCTATTCATTCAATATTAAGTTTAAATATTCGTGTGTTTAATGCAGGTATGGATGATGAGGAGTTTCTTTCTTCTTTGTCACCGCAGCAGAGACAGTGGTACGTGGAGCGTCATCGCTCTGGCGCATCATCGCGCGTTCCTACACCATCCGCATCTCCCTCTCTTTCGGAGCATTCGGCGCGCTCCGAAGCTTCGGCGTCGACGAGACGAGCGTCACACTCTTCTAGACACCGGCGCTCTAGTGGTGGCGGTGGCGGTTGTTGTGGGGATTCCGCCACCGATGCCTCCACACCGCCTCGTGTTCGACGAGGCTCTTTACCCTCCCCTTCTTTGCCCGCCCCCACACCAGCCACAGCATCGCCGTCTAGGCCAGGTTTTGCACGGCTGACTGTTCCTAGAAGCTACACACCTCTACCTACTCCGCCAGGAGCCACCCCACTCGACACTCCTCGCTTCGGGGCCCAGACGCCGGTGGAGACACCTGACGTCCGTACCCCCATCGACACGCCGCTAGAGACCCCTGCCGGGACACCCAGGTTCACGCGTCACCGGCCAGAGGGCTTGCCTTACTCCGTCGACATCAGCGGCGGCATCATCATGGATGATGACGGCAAGAAGGTGATCTCGCGCATGCGTGGTCTTTGCTCTCAGCTGTTTAGACACTATATACTAAACAAATGGAGTGAAGTACCAAGTGATTTAAAAAACAGAGTCATCAGCATACTTCATGATGAGTTTCCCGTTCCAACACGGGATCAGCGCTTCAATGAAGACCTGATGAAGATTCGAATGCGCGAATACTGCAAACACAAGCGTTCCGAAGTGCAAAAAGCAATCAAGAATGGGTGGAATAGGCCAGATTGGCTGGCCAAAGAAGATTGGAAGAATGCGAAGAAAGCAGCGCGCGAGAATCCCGACAAGTGGAAGCAACAAAAGGATGCAGCCAGAGCGCGAGTAGAGGCAGGGAGCTCGCACCACTTGGGGAGCGGTGGATGGGCATCATTTGAGGCCGATTTTGTAAGTCTTTTCACATTGCTCTTTATGCATGTTCGATAGTTTAGGGTTTATGAGTTTTTTAGTTCTAACATAATGAAATCTTTGTATGTTTTGACAGTGGTCGATGACAGGACGTGATCCCACACCGTACGAGCGCGAGTACGCAGGCAGGAAGGGCTTAAACGCCCTGATGGACATTCTCAGTTCTCGCAGCGGCATGGTTAGTATTAGGGTTTACTCTTTTTTATTTTTTGTATTGTTTTATAAATGTCGTTATATGTTTATACTTACTGAAAACTGTCTTATTGTCTTTTTTTGCAGAATCCGACAGATACGCCGCTTGGACGCGATGAGACGTCTGATTAAACGACGTCAGTTTAGCCGTAGCTAGATAGCATTAGTTTAGGGTTTCTCATAGCTTATGTATCATGAGACGGATTTTATACGTCTTTTTGAACCATGTATATTATTACATTTGTCACCGCAATTCCTTTTGCCAATCAATTCTTTATGCCTATGATGTTGTACAATTGTCATTATTACATTTGCCAATCAATTCAGTTTGTCTATGATGTGTACAATTGTCAATTTTGCAAACAATGCGTCTTGTGGGTGACTATTTTGGGTCTATTATTTACCTTTGCACTTTTTTTAAAAAGTGAATCAAGTACAATATGGTTGATGGGTGGCAGGCATTCAATGCTCTGCCACCAAAAAAATATTCTCTCAGGCGTCGCTATAAGCGTCGCTATTTATGGCTCTGTAGCGTCGCTATATGCGTCGCTATACTCTTCTGTGAGAGCGTCGCTATCTGCGTCGCTATAGACGTCGCTATGATCGTCGCTATATAGCGACGTCTATAGCGACGCAGATAGCGACGCATATAGCGACGCTCTCGTAGCGACGCTTTTAGCGACGCTTATAGCGACGCCGGGGGTTATAAAAACCCAGTGTATTTCCGTCGCTAAGAGCGTCACAAGAGCACATAACCTCTTGTAGTGGATGTTATCTCCAAATATGGATGTGTTGGCAGAATTACTGCAGATAGAGGAGAGCTGGATGCAGATGAAGCTCGAGAGTTTTTTGCTCATATGGGCATTAAACTCACTCTCACTACAGCATATAATCCAGACAATAATGGTAAAAGTGAAAGAGGGCATCCTCCTATTGTTAAAGCTTTAGTGAAGGCATGTGAAGGGCATATTGGTGATTGGCTTAAACTCTTGCCATTTGTTGTATGGGCTGATTGCACTACACACAGTTCTGTTACAAGTTATATGCCGTTTGAATTGATGAATGAGCAAAAACCCATTATGCCTATACAGGAAGCAGTTATGACTTGGGCCATAATGCCATGGGAAGAAGATATGTCTACAAAAGATTTGCTTGCTCTACGTATTCGCCAGCTTGAGAGGCGTCAAGAAGATATTGAACAGGCTAAAGAGAAGCTTAAGGAGGCAAGGTTGAAGAATAAGGCAGCATTTGATGGAAAGCACATACTATGACCACATGCTATCAAAGATGGTGACTAGGTACTTGTTTATGACAGTAGCTTGGAGAATCAATATACTGCTATGCGGAAAATGGTTAAACGGTGGTTTGGACCATGTATGGTGCTACATGTTTTTGATAATGCAACATATCAATTATGCGAACTTGATGGCACTGTGCTCAAGGTGCCTATTGCAGGAAAACGGATCAATCTATTCAAGAAGCGAGAAGGCGAGATTGCTCTTGAAGATTTCAATTCAGATCCACCTCCAGAGGATAATGTTATATATGCATCAAATGTCTAATGATGTTTTTGATGAAGCTGTGCAGGTTCAGAGGGGGTGGATGTCGTGCAGCTCCGCTTCCATGACAAGAAAATGAACAAAGGGATGCCAATCAGGTTTATTTGAATCCTACATGATTATTCCACAGTAATAAGGGATTGCTAGCAAGCCAATTTTAAGCTAAAAATATGCAAGATACGGCTTTAAGGGCCAAAAGATGCCTTGGTAATGCTAACAGTGAGTATGCTTGAAGTTGTCATAGCTACCCAATTTTATTGATTAGAATAGTAGTACTTGAAGTGATTTACAAGCCTATCTTTACGGCTCATCAATTGGAGCGACATAGGAAGTTATGTCAGTTTGACGTTCAGTTAGTAGCAGATCTCTACCGGATTGGATAGCCTGCTGATAAAGGGTAAAATATGGTATGAATGCATGGGCCTGAAGTTCTCACTTTGAGGAGCGTGTCGGTCTTTCCAGTTTGTCAGTCGGAGTTCCGATTGTCAAGATATGGAGAATTTAAGTTTCATCGGGGGCCAACTCCATACCACTCTGGTTCCCTTGGTCAGCTCTTCATTTGGGAAGTTTTGGGATTCAACCACGTTCTAGAATATCATGCACTTAGTAGAGCAGTAAGTTCTTGATGAGATGTCAGCTACAAGGGTCCCTGTCGTACATTGGAGACCGCTGATAGCGGAAAATGCCCAACATGGCTATGGCTTAAGCATATTCGAAGTCAAGGGTCTCTCTCAAAATGCAATCACCTATACTAGCATCATACGAGATGCTGAAATGGGCAGTTAAAATCACGATGATATTGTCAAGAGAGGGAAAATGAAAGCTTGGCAAAGTTTTTATCAGTGGATTGTATACCTAATACGGTGCCATTCAATGTGATTGGTTGGAAAGGATACCAAATGCTTTGCGTGAAGAGTATTCCCAAGGTGGTGCCCTTTGAGGACCACCCGATCAAGGGCCCAATAATGATGGCCGTCCAAGGGGATAGGCTCAATGGCTGCCCATAGAGTAAAACAAAAGAGGTTAATGGGTGTGAATGGGGAAAAAAGAAACAAAGCATGGTGTGAGCAGGCAGCGCAAGGGAGAAGAGAAGCACTCATAGCTGCTTGTTCAGACTTCGAATGCCGGTGAACATGAAGCCAAAAATGCTCTGAACAATGGGGCCACTACATGCTGCACCATTCCTGACAGATTTGGACCAAGTCGACCATGGTCATGCCACGTCAGCAAGGGGCTGTGCCCATTAGTGATATCACTAATGGGTTGGCTGAGAATAGTAAAAACGGTTCCTCATGCAAACTCACAAGCCACTTGTATAAAAAGGAGGGAGGAGGCTCTCTTTTTCTTTCTTCTTCTCATGGGTAAAAGCCATACCTCTTAGTGAATTTGAATCCAAAACTTGTTAAGCCACTCTAATCGCTTTCATAGCCATTTTGAACCCTAAGCTTCCATTGCCGCTCCAAAGCTAAAAACCATAGCCTACCGAATCCTATTGCTAATCCAACTCTAATAAGGTCTTAAGCCATTTGAACCGAATCCTAAACTCCTAATCCCACTTTAATCAACCCTCTTAAGCGAGCTTTAAATACTAAGCTAAGCAGTCTCTAACCCTAAGCTGGAAGCTAATCCTAAACTCCATAGCCATTCAAACCCTCTATAAGCCATTCTAAACCTATGCTAAGCCACCGTAAGCCATCGGAATCCAAAGCTTGCTAAGCCAACTCTAAGACGATCATAAACTCCTTAGCTGACTCTCATGCAACAAGATCCCATAGCCATAACTGAAGAGAAGATCAATCTCTCTCTCGACCTTGAAGCAGTAGAGGAAGAACAAAGGAGAGAAAATTTATCAAGGCAACCTTGGTAGGCCAATTAAGGAAAAAGGGAAACTACCGTCATACTGTTATCATCGTTTGATTTTCTTAATTAGAACCTGGATTACGACAGGTTGATCCATGTAAGGAGCATAAACTCCTCCATTAATATTTGATTAAGAATCCGTTTTGGGTTATCAAGCTTCAGTATTTGGTACAAACTGTCTGTTTTAAGCCTTGTCTCCATTAATTGTGTCTACTGCAACTCTCTTCCTCACACCTCTCATAGCCAAAGGTCCCGTGCCTTCCCGACTCACCTTTCAAACACAAATCCCCCGACACCGTTGCCTTGGTAGGCTAGTAGTACTAGCATTTGGAACACTTTCTTGAGGGTTCAAGAAGCCGAGAGTCACACCTAGACTTGCCTTGGGGTGGTAGCCTTGTATTGTGCTTTTCTTTTTTCAATGAATGACAAAAACAAAACTTCCACGAGCTTCAAAAAAGCTTTGACGATGTACTAATAGATTAGGAGCTTTTTTATAGCCCGTAGACATGATAGGCTTGAATGATTTATTAAGATTGGTCACATAGTTTTTAGGCTAGTAGGTTTACGAACTTGCATTAGATTGGGGTCATAATTGATTGCTTGTGTTTCATGCATAAAACTAGAATTTCAAATGGTTTAATCTTTATGAAATTTTGAGTGTTTTTTTTCTTTTTGTTGTCTAATTTTTTTCTATGATTCACCCATCTTTTAGAAGCAAAAAATTCACTTTTCATAATTGTTCATTGTACTTCAAGTTTTATCCTTGTTGGCCTTTGATGCTCATTACTTGTTCTTATGTTTTGCAAATCAACATTTTCTCCATGGACTTGCTTTCTACCATGTCACCGTGTTTGCTTCACCAACACACGAGGAAGTGCACCAAATTAGGAAGCGGGGAATGTTAGCAGCAGCTAACACATGCTACACCAAATATGCATCAAGCGGGAGATATGCTATGGTTGTGCATAATATTTCCAAATCACTTTGTATAAGTCTTGGGCACATTTTGAGTTCCAAAGTTGTATATGCTAGTTAGAAGGCGCAATCTTAAACCCATAGTAGAAGGGATTGTGGTGAAAGCCTTTAAAAGGAAGCCTTTATGCAAGGAGGCTTCATTCTTGAATATCCACTCTTGAGGATCCACTTTTGAGAGCTCCCTCTCTCTTGAGTGTTCACTCTATGGCCTAGCCTTGAGCTTAATGCCCATGCTTAAGAGGTTAGGACTAATACATTGTAGTTAGAGTAAGCTCTTCTTGATTAATCTAATTCCTATTTTCTCATTAGTCTACTTCTTCTCTACATTTCATTATGTCATGAGGTAGTATTACACTCTCATTATTCTAGATTTGAGAGAGGTATGTACGACTTGCTATTAACCACTCCTATTCTTCTCTGAGCATTCGATTTGTGATATTTAGCATCACTAAATAGGTTGATTAAGTTGGTTTTTAATGTTGTAATTAGTGTGTATGTCCTATTGTTTGCTTATGTGTAGATAGGTTTTATGAAACTCTAGCACCATTCACCTCGTGTGTGTAGCTATTGATGAACTGCCGTGATTGACAAGTGGTGATTGAGAACACCAATGTAATTAATGTGTCCTTATCATTAGTGTGCTTGGGGTTTCTAGTCTATGGTAAGTCGGACTTCGGTGGACTTGATGTGTGTAGGAGTTGATTGATTAGTGATTACAGTATGTTTAGAGTTAGTCTTGCCATGGCTAATCTCTACTTGCATTGAAGAGATGATCTCTTAAATCCTCTATTTCTATTCATCTGATGCTCGTGCTTCCATGCCCTAGCCGGGTTGCCAATCCCACAGATTTGATAATTTTGTATGGGTTGCGATTAGGTCATGCTACAACACCTCCCAACAGCGTATGTGATGGACCGTTGGTCAATGACAAGCAAACATCTCTTTCACCTACAATGCCAAATGCCGAACCATCGACCAAGTGTAGAGAACCAAAACTCCCATTAGAGAAGGTATTAAACTAGTCACGATGCGGTGTGACATGGAAGATTGCATCCTCATCTAGAAAAAAATGTGGAGAAGTGTTTGTCAAGGACATTTAATCAAGAGGAATTCTAAAAGAAAATGTGACATCACCGTCATTGGCATATGAATCCACTACTCTACCATGTTTCAAAACCTCATCTACACCACACATAGATCTTCAATGTTGTCTCATACGCCCAATGTTGTCACATAGATCTTCAATGTTGTCTCATACGTCCAAAGCAACATCGCCTAATGTGCCCTGTGTGACCTCAATGCCAGCATTGCATGTATCGGCAACTATGAGACCGCCGTCTCTCACGGGTCATCGCTATAGACAGGCTAAAATGTCATACATGTATACAACCATAAGTAAATATTAAGAAACCAAACTTATGGCAAGTAAACCTACAATAAATCTGGACGATTCTCCCCTGTAAATTTAGCAAAAATGTCAAGTACAATCTCTACCATAAACCATGCCAAAACTGGCAACAGAGTGAGAGACAACTCGACCACTACGCAATCATGAAACCCATGATCAACTGCATCAAAATTGATGTGCACATATGCATAATAGCACTCCACAATCTGTTGTATCTGCAAGCACGCCAAATGCATCCCACTAGAGAAATTGCTTACAAAATTTTGACAAAAAACTATGAAACCTATGATTGTCTGTCTATAGCCACACAAGCATACATAATCCTCACTCATGTGAGAGTGGGAACAAGAACACTAAACTGTGTCCAAGGTGACAAAACCTATCAAAGTGGGAGTCCAACTCGACCACAAAACCGTTAGAGAGTAAAACTGCAGATATGCTTGTTCGGAAAAATACAACAGATTTTCCCCTAAAAACTAAGTCAAAACTCAAAAAATCTCACCAATAATACATAAAGCATAAACAAATGCTCAATATCTTAGTAGCAAAATCCACGATCTAGTATACATGCACTGCTAGAACCCTAACAAATTGGCTCACTCCAGAACGCGTGGCTCTATGGATGTGTACCTGTTGTAAACCTATGAACCTGCTACCCGCGAGCTATTGCTAGCTCAAGTTGTACCTGCAAAATGCATACATAGCATAGACTGCACAAAACTATGCAAAAAATTGTGAGCAAAATGTCGAGAAACTAGTGCACTATCTCATCGATTGAAAAACATGTCGACAAAAAACCAAGCACAAAGGACAACCAATGATCGTAAACACCATCCGAGAGCCGTTCTCGTGGGAATACCGCTCCGTATGGTCTATCAGAGCCATTATGCTTTGGTGAGTGCCACCAAAGATGGAAAGTGGAAGTATCATCAAAGTCGTAATGGCCAAAGATGAAGCCAAAGCCGAAGCAGGGATGCCAGGAAAAACCGTCGGAGCAAATCCTCTCTTGAATGGGCGTGGGGGGGGAGTCGTTCACAAAACTGTGCTAAAGCGGAACCAAATCACTCTCACTCGCTACTATGCCAAAGCCAAGAAATGAAACCTGGTTGATGCCATCTTCCGCTGTCGGACGGTCACATATGTTCTTTATCTTCAACGAGTCATTGATGGACATGCTTTTCTTTTGCACAATATTCGTCTTAACCGTCAATTGTAGCTTCCTTGCCTTTGTGTTGGTCACATCCATTGACAACAAAGTGTCCCAAGCCTCCTTAGAAGATTGAGCATCCCAATCATAGTGTCCTGTAAACTGACAGAAATCCAGTACATGACCTTTCGAGCTCCCTCGTTCCAATATTTAAATGTATTAATTTGTGCAGGACTGGCACCTTCCTCTGGTAGTGGTGGTGCTTTCTCATGCTCTCCATCAATGTTGTCCCAATAACCTTTGCCTAGAAGGAAATTGGTCATTCTAAACTTCCAAGCATCAAAGATGTTCTTGTCCAGCTTCTCACTAACAACAACCGGGTTAAGCCCATCATTGTTGGACGACATGTTTCCAACCCGTCTTTGAGAAGCCTGCTAAAAATAGTCGGTTACCACCTCTAACCACAATCTGCATACATACACCTGTTTCACTATACTAAACAGTATCTGTGCACATTGCATCCAAACCAAAGCTTTTTGCACCATCTATGTGTAGATCTATAGAATCCCTAACCTTAGCTTTTTGGCATGGAAATGCACTCTATAACTCCAAAAAACAACTCAGTAGGGGTCGTGAGAATTTTTATGCAATGGGGATTTCGAGCAATGGGGATTTCGAGCCCCTGTAACCATGTGGTGGGACTGATATGGCTTAAGCTCACCACAAGGGTTGAGAGCGCCCACAAGGGTTGATATGAATAATGACATGCATCGCTACAGGATGTCACAATTGAGCAACCAAGCCGGTGAGCATTTTTATGGAATGGGATTTCAAGCCCCTGTAACCATGTGGTGGGACTACTAGTGCTCAAGCTCACCACAAGGTTTAGCATGACAGATGGCGTGCATTTAGGCTGTCAAAGGGGAGCAACCAAACAACTAGTGTAGAGAGAGAGAGAGAGAGAGAGAGAGAGAGAGAGAGAGAGAGAGGGGCAGGGAGAGAGCGACCTAAACATTGTAAAGAATGAGGATGCAAGAGAGCTACACAAGACAAGCACAAAGCACACAAGGATGGAAAGCTTCTTCTTCTTCTTCACAGAAAAGAGAGTACAAAAATGACTAAGTGCTAAAGCTGAAAAGTAGCACATATGTACATGCGGTCACTAAGTGTGAACTCGCTAGAAGCGTACTAGGCTGGCACTATAAGTGTAGTCCAGCTGTAGAATCACTGGCAGAGATCCTCCGTGTCGGTCACCTAACGCGCCAGTGAGTAAATGCCGTAAGCGGCCAAGACCCGTAGTGGATGCCAGCTCAAGGTGTAGAGCTCGACATCTCAACACTCCCCCTCGAGCTCTGCATGCCGCAGAGTCCAAGCATAGTCCGGAAACGTCGAAGCTTCTCAGCTCCGAGGGCCTTGGTAAAGATATCCGCTATCTGCTCCTCTGTGCTGACGTAGACCAAGTCGATGTCGCCCGCCAACACTCGCTCTCGAACGTAGTGGTAATGGACCTCTATGTGTTTGGTCCTGGCATGGAACACTGGGTTCCTAGCCAACTGCATGCTGCTGAGGTTGTCACAATGGATGAAAATCTGCTGGTCCACCTGCACTCCCAAGTCCTCAAGTAATGTGCGTAGCCAAGCTACCTCGCACGCCGCAACTGCTGCACCTCTGTACTCGGCCTCTGTGCTCGATAAAGCAACCGTAGGCTTCTTTTTGCTGCTCCAAGTAACAGCAGCACTCCCAAAAGAGAACATGAAGCCACTCGTAGATCTCCTATCAACAATGCTACCTGCCCAATCTGCATCTGTATACCCATACAATGCTAATGGTGCATCTGCTGCATAGAACAATGCGTAGTCAAGAGTCCCTTGCACATACCTAAGTGTGCGTCGTACTCCATCCAAATGTGGCTTCCTCGGAAGCTGCATGAACTGACTCTCCAAGCCTACTGTGTAGCTCAAGTCTGGCCTTGTGATAGTCAAGTAGATTAGACTACCCACCATCTTCCTGTACATATTGACATCCTCAACAACATCACCCTTCTCTGCACTCAGCTTTGCATTCACATCCAAGGGAATGGAAATCGGCTTACAATCAGCCATACCATACTTTGACAACATGTCCAAAGCATATTGTCTCTGTGACAGCCATACACCCTCTGGAGTCCTGATCACCTCAATGCCAAGAAAGTAGCGCAACTCGCCCAAATCTTTCATTTCAAACTCCTGTTTGAGAAGACCCTTCACATGGTCAATCTCCATAGCATTGTCACCAACAATAATAAGGTCATCTACATATATGGTAATGACCACAATCCCCACATCACTCTCACGTACATAGAGTGAATGATCAGCATGAGCTCTCCTAAAACCAATACTGACAAGATACTTGGCAATCCTGTCATACCATGCTCTAGAGCCCTGCTTCAAACCATACAAAGCTTTGAGAAGTCTGCATACATAATCTGGGTAACCTGGATCGACATAACCAGGTGGCTGATCCATATACACTTCCTCTTGCAACTCACCATTCAAGAAGGCATTCTTTACATCCATTTGATGCATAATCCATCCTCTAGATGCAGTCACTGCTATGACAGCTCTCATTGTCGTCATCTTTGCCACTGGAGCAAAGGTCTCCTCATAGTCTATGCCATACGTCTGTGCATAACCCTTTGCGACCAGCCTTGCCTTGTGACGCTCAATGTTACCATCAACCTTATGCTTGGTTTTATACACCCATTTACAGCCAATAGCTTTCTTGCCACTTGGCAATGGCACCAACTCCCATGTGTCATTTGCTTCCAATGCAGCCATCTCTTCATTCATTCCATCATCCCAATGCACATTTCCAAATGCATCCTCAAAACATGTGGGCTCCACATCCTGTATCACCTTAGCCATGTAGGCTCGGTGATGCGCTAGATACCCATCATAAGTCAATTTCTGAACTGGATTTCTGACTCTATTAGATCTGCGCGGTCCTTGGTCACTCATTTGCCCTCTAGCATCTTCTTGTACTTTCCTTACACCAGGTGTCCTAACAGCCGGAATTCCAAATTCCTCATCAAGACTTTGTTCAGAACCATCTGAATCCATGTCTACATGTGAAAAACCTGATGATGCATCAACCATAAAGGGAGGTTCATCAACCTTTTCCTTTCCTTTTCGTGATACATTCCCTGTACCTGTTGGTGGAGTAACCTGTGTACGTAGTCTACCATTCCATGGTTTCTCAACAGAGCCACGAGAAGAGGACTCTTGTGGTCCACTCAAAACCTGTGACTGTGGCCTCACATTTTGTACAACCACATCATCTTTTACATCAGCCCCAATAGTGCCATGTGCATTACTGTACCAGCTGCTCATCTCATCAAAGACTACATCTCTGCTCACTCGTAAGTCTCGTGTAGTAGGATTGTAGCACCTGTACCCCTTTTGTTCAAGGGAATATCCCACAAGAATACATTTCTCTGCTTTAGGATCCAATTTTTTACGCAACTCATCTGGTACATGCACGTAAGCTATGCAGCCAAACACTTTCAAGTGTGCCAAATCAGACTTTGTACCTGTAAAATTTTCCTCAGGTGTTACATCATGCACCGCAGCTGTAGGTGTCCTGTTCATAATGTACACAACTGTATTTACAGCTTCAGCCCAGAAATGATGAGGCATGTTCTTCTCATTCATCAATGCACGTGCAACCTCTGCAATGTGCCTGTTTTTCCTTTCTGCGACCCCATTCTGCTGTGGAGTATATCTGCATGTAAACTGCCTGTGTATACCATGCATTCGCAGAAAATCTGAAAAATCATTGGAGAAGTACTCTCCCCCTCCATCTGACCTCAATGTCTTGATTTGCATATCTGTCTCCTTCTCAATCATGACTTTGAAGTCTTGAAAGTGACCAAACACTTCACTTTTGTTACGCATGAAGTAGACCCATACTTTCCTTGTATGGTCATCAATGAAAGAGACATAATACCTGCAACCATGTATACTTGCAGTATCGGTTGGACCCCAAACATCTGTGTGCACCACCTCAAGTGGCCTTTTACATACATTGTGCTCATGTGGAAATGAGCCCTTTGACTGTTTTCCAAACTGGCATGCTGCACACACTTTATGCATACCATCCACCTTGAATTTGGGCAAACCTTTTACAATCTGTTTTGATTGCATGCTGCGCAATCTCTGCTCATTGACATGGCCAATGTGTTTGTGCCAAATGTCAACATCAGCCACAACACCTGTGCCCTGTGCAAATAATGCAGCTTTTACCTCAGGCATGTCTACATTCAGCGTAAACATTCTGCCCACACATTTGCCCTCTGTGATCAGCTTACAGCCATTCTGGAAATCTTCTACATAACAGCCATTTGGATTGAAGCGAACCTGCAAACCCTGCTCAACCATTTGTCCAACAGAAACAAGATTCTTTGTAATGTTTGGGACATGAAGTACATCTGCTAAGTACTTTGATTTCCCACTCTTCGTATTTAGAGGTATGTCCCCTACATGAGCAATGGGGTGAGCTGTGTCATCTCCTGTCTGCACATAGCCTGACACATCTGGTTTGCGCATATCTCTAAACCACTCTCCACGAGACGTCATGTGATTAGAGGCACCTGAATCCACATACCAAACATCATCTTGGGTGGAATTCTCTGCAGTCATTGTATTCATTACATGCTGCATAACAAACATGCGCTCGTTTTTGCTGTCATCTGCATCTCTGCTAGTAGATGCATAGTTGCCCTGTTCTCTCTTTCTACTTGCTTTTCCCTTTGGACAGTCACGTGACATGTGACCTCTTTCACCACAAGTCCAACATTCTCTACTATCTGGAGTATGTTGCTGCCTGCTTGATCCTGCACCACGACCTCTTTGACTCCCCCTGCCTTGAGACTGGTTTCCCCTGCCACCTGTATTGTTTTGATTTGATTGACCTTCCAGAAATTGGCCCCTGCAACCCCTTGGGCCTCGACCACGACCTCTACCTCTACCTCTGTTGGAGTTAGAATAGAAGGCCTGTTCAGAATTATTTCTGCCATGAGAAGAAGATGTGTCAAGGTTCTTCTCCTCAAGAATAAGCATAGAAATCAAATCTTGGAACACGGGGATGTCGTCTCTTGTATTCATGGAAGACCTAAAATGTACATACTCATCTCCTAGACCATCCAAGCATGCACGGACAATGTCATCGTCTTCCACTGAGACTTTAATAGATCCAAGAGCCTCAATGATACTCTTGATCTTCAAAGCATAATCATTGATGGAGAGGTTGTTCCTCTTAACCTGATTTAGCTCCGACTTTAGTTGAAGCTTCCTGGCCTTGGTGTTCACCTCGAACACTCTGCCTAAGTTTTTCCATGTAATGGCGGGGGTTTCAGCATCCTGTAGATAGCCCATCATGCCATCTGTGATGCTCATAAAAAGCCAATACATCACTTTGCTCTGGCCTTGTTGCCAGTCACTCAAAGCTTTCCTTTGTTCTGATGTAGCATTTGCCTCGGGAATCTCTGGTTCCTTTTCATTGTCTCCTTCTACATAGTCCCAATAACCTTTTCCTTTTAGGAAATTTGTTATTCTGAACTTCCATGCATGGTAGTTATTTTTCTCAAGCTTCTCAGTAACAATCTGACTGAAACCGTCAGACATCTTGAAGCACTAAGACAAAATAGCTGCAATCTGCAAAAACCTGCAAATCTGCTGAACCTGCTATCGTGGTTCCTGTAACGCTTTCTACACTCAACGAGTGTCCACAATCAAGCGTTTCACAACCACTGTACTTGTACAATAAATCTCTGTATACTGCACTTTGGAGACCTGTTCAGAAACTTGCTCGTGGATTGCGAACGACGGGATTGTGATGCTCTTGCTCTCTTAGCCTCTCTTGCCTGCACCAGGCTCTGATACCATGTAAAGAATGAGGATGCAAGAGAGCTACACAAGACAAGCACAAAGCACACAGAGATGGAAAGCTTCTTCTTCTTCTTCTCAGAAAAGAGAGTACAAAATGACTAAGTGCTAAAGATGAAAAGTAGCACATATGTACATGCGGTCACTAAGTGTGAACTCGCTAGAAGCGTACTAGGCTGGCACTATAAGTGTAGTCTAGCTGTAGAATCACTGGCAGAGATCCTCCGTGTCGGTCACCTAACGTGCCAGTGAGTAAATGCCGTAAGCGGCCAAGACCCGTAGTGGATGCCAGCTCAAGGTGTAGAGCTCGACATGTCAACAACATTGAGGTGCATTACCACTATGTCAGGGAGAGGCTCTCAGCACGAGAGATCAGCTCGGCTTATGTGCCAACACAGGACAACCTTGCAGATATTTTCACAAAGGCATTGTCTCGTGAGAAGCTTGAAGATTTCCGCAAAGCTTTGGGCTTACTCCCCTTTGTGGACTGATCCTGTCCTCAGGGCATGGCACTTCCCTTTACTCATGTGCCAGCTCTCGTTCACTGCATCACTCCAAGGGGGATTTGTTACCATATACATGTGGTAGTGATGTGTGTGAACACACTAGGACCGCCGGGGAATTTTTTCCCTCTTTAGGAGGTTTTTTCCCTCGTGCATTGTATATACGCCCATCACTCTAGGGTTATCTATCTTTCCATTGCACACTAAGTAACACACTCTCTATTGTGTGCCTTGAGCTTCCTTTGTCTTCTCCAAGCTGTGTGTGTTTCTCTGCAACCCTAATTCCAACATTCTACTGGTTATTGGGAGGTTTGTACTACTTGTTGACAGGGTTTTAGCTATGACTATGTGGTTTGTTGCACTGAGTAATAGTTATATGACAAGGTGGTTTCTAGCAATGTGTTATATGGTTTTCAGCTTTGACTAGGTGGTTCAAGTAGCAATTAAAGGGTTATAGATATTGCTTTGGAGGTGAACTACCGGGTTTCTAGCACTTAGTAGGTGTCTCTTAGTAATCTTTGACAGGTTTGTACGATTGTTTTCAGGTAGTGATTCTCTTGTTCCTGGTTTCTAGCAGTAGGTAGGTGCTTTCTAGAAGTTATTGTGAGTTTTGTACTCCTTTTTGACAAGTTTTTAGCTGTGATTATGTGGTTTGTTCCACTGGCTAGATGCTTGGTAGTTCTATGACAAGGTGCTTTCTAGCAATGGAACATATGTTTTCTAGCTTTGACTAGGTGCTTTCAAGTAGAAATTAAATGGTTATCAATAGTGTTTGGGAGGTTTCTAGTGATAGATTCTTGTTTTTCAACACTGCTTGGAGGGTTATAAGCAATTCTCAAGAGCTTTCTAGATTTTCTTGTCAGGTTTCTACTAGTGCTTTGTAGCATTGTGACTACCAGGTTTCTTGCACTGAGTAGGTAAATTTTAGCACTCCTTGATAGGTTTGTACGAGTGTTTTTTGATAGTCCTTGACTTGTTTTTGGTTTCTAACACTAAGTAGGTGCTTTCTAGTAGTAATTGGGAGGTTTTTACTTTGCTTGTTGACAGGTGTCTAGCTAGAACTATGTGGTTTGTTGCACTGAGTAGATGATTGGTAGTTCTATTACAAGGTGGTTTCCAGCAATGTGATACATGGTTTCTAGCTTTGACTAGGTGCTTTCAAGTAGCAATTAGATGGTTATCAGTAGTGCTCTGGACATTTCTAGCTTTAGATTGTTGTTTTCTAGCACTATTTGAAAGGTTAATAACAGTTCTGGAAAGGTTTCTAGGTTTTGTTGGGAGATTTCTAGTGCTTTGTAGCATTGTTCTGCTTTGGTGATTGGACTACCACGTTTCTAGAACTGAGTAGGTGTTTATAGTAATACTTCACAGGTTTGTACGTGTGTTTTGTGGTAGGGTTGGAGGCTTATTTCTAGTTTCTAGAACTAAATAGGTGCTTTCTAGTAGTCATTGGGACGTTTGTCTAGCTACGACTATGTGGTTTGTTGCACTGAGTAGATGATTGGTGATTCCATGAAAAAGTGGTTTCTAGCAATATGACATATGATTTCTAGCTTTGACTAGGTTCTTTCAACTAGAAATTAAATGGCTATCAATAGTGGTTGGGAGGCTTCTAGTGATAGATTCTTGTTTTCCAACACTGCTTTGAAGGTTTCTAGTAGTTCTTGAGAGGTGTTTAGCTCTTCTTGTCAAGTTTCTAGTAGTTCTTTAGCTCTTTGTAGCACTCTTGTGCTTTGGTAATTGGACTAGCAGGTTTCTAGCACTGAGTAGGTGTTTCTAGTAATCCTTGATATGTATCTACAAGTGTTTCTTGGTAGTGCCAGACTTGTTTCTAGTTTCAAACACTAAGTAGGTGCGTATTGGGAGGTTTGTATTATTTGTTGACGAAGGGATTGTGATGCTCTTGCTCTCTTAGCCTCTCTTGCCTGCACCAGGCTCTGATACCATGTAAAGAATGAGGATGCAAGAGAGCTACACAAGACAAGCACAAAGCACACAAAGATGGAAAGCTTCTTCTTCTTCTTCACAGAAAAGAGAGTACAAAAATGACTAAGTGCTAAAGCTGAAAAGTAGCACATATGTACATGCGGTCACTAAGTGTGAACTCGCTAGAAGCGTACTAGGCTGGCACTATAAGTGTAGTCCAGCTGTAGAATCACTGGCAGAGATCCTCCGTGTCGGTCACCTAACGCGCCAGTGAGTAAATTCCGTAAGCGGCCAAGACCCGTAGTGGATGCCAGCTCAAGGTGTAGAGCTCGACATCTCAACAAACATGCATGGAGTCAATAGTGGGAAGCATGGATGATGTCGGGCTGCAACGCACGGCAAGGTGTGGCATGCAACACTATGGGCAGTCAAAGTGGGGTAGCCAAGAAACAAGGATTGAGAGTGAGATAGGCGTATTTTGCTTAAGAGTGATGCCTACCAACTCATCCTGTAGAGAAATATTTAGGAGCTATGTGATGTGCAAGTCGACGCACAGAGAGATATACAGTGGTTGTCCTATTGTGCTTTAACAAGAGGAGGAGACATTTTAAAGCAACAGATAGTGATAGATGAAGGGAGAGAAAAAGAAGATGGGGGAGCAGCAGAGAGAGAGAGAGAGAGAGAGAGAGAGAGAGAGAGAGAGAGAGAGAGAGAGAGATGGGGTAACCGTTGGTTAATGATATGAGTGTGGTAGTGGTGGCGACGGTGGCAATGGTATGGCAATAGCCCTAATGGGAAAGTCATGGCAATGGTGGCATGAGTTGTGTCAGTGTGTATGAGTCTACGTGTGAGACTGTGAGTGTGAGAGCAGTATGTGTGTGTGTAGTAACGAGAAGAGTATGAGAAGGGTATGGTAATGTATATGTAAGAGTTGTAAGAAGTTGGTTTTGCACCCAACCTTGTGGTGGGACTACTGGTGCTAAAGCTCACCACAAGGGTTGGCATGACAAATGGTGTGCATTGCTACAGGCTTATCACAGGAGAGCAACCAATCCACAAGTGGAGAAAGAGAGAGAGAAAGAGAGAGAGAGAGAGAGAGAGAGAGAGAGAGAGAGAGAGAGAGAGAGAGAGAGAGAGAGAGAGAGAGAGAGAGAGAGATATGGGGTAACGGGTGGCAACAATATGCGTGTGGAAGTGGCGGTGGAGATGGTATGTCGGTTGCCCTAATGGGCAAGTCATGGCAATGGTGGAATGAGCTGTGTCAGTGTGTGTGTGTGAGTCTAAGTGTAAGTGTGAGAGCACTATGTGTGTGTGTGTGTGTTGTTGGAATTAGGGTTGCAAAGAAATGCACACAACTTGGAGAAGACGAAGGAAGCTCAAGGCACACAACTGAGAGTGTGTTACTTAGTGATGGGTGTATATACAATGCACGAGGGAAGAACCCTCCTAAAGAGGGAAAAAATGCCCCGGCGGTCCTAGTGTGTTCACACACATCACTACCACGTGTATATGGTAACAAATCCCCCCTGGAATGATGCGGTGAACGAGAGCTGGCACATGAGTAAAGGGAAGTGCCATGCCCTAAGGACATGATCAGTCCACAAAGGGGAGTAAGCCCAAAGATTTACGGAAAGCTTCTCACTTCTGACGAGACAATGCCTTTGTGAAAAGATCTTCAAGGTTGTCCTGTGTTGGCACATAAGCCAAGCTGATCTCTCCTGCTGAGAGCCTCTCCCTGACATAGTGGTGATGCATCTCTCCCTCACATACTGGTAATGCACCTCAATGTGCTTTGTGCGAGCATCAAAAACTGGGTTCCTCTCGCAACTGCCAATGCACTCTAACTGTCAATGTAGATAGTGTTGGCAATGTCCTGTCCCAACACCTAAATTAGCCATAAGGCGTCTGATCCATACACACTCAACCGTAGCTATGAAGACTGCCATGTACTCAGCCTCACAACCCGAAGTGGCCACAGTAGGTTGCTTCTTGCTCAACCATGATATACATGAACTGCCAAGCATGAAACAAAAACCACTTGTGGACACTTGCGCGTCAAAACAACCAGCCCAATCTGAGTCCAAAAAAACATGTAAATTTGGTGCGGCAATCCCCTCGTGGGATAAAACAAACAAAGATGTAAACTGCCACTAAGGTAGGGAAAGATCCTCTTGACAGATTGCCAATGCTTAGCCCTGGGCTATGCATAAATCTGCTAACCTGTGAGACTACAAATTGAATATCTGGCCTAGTGTTGCATACATAAATGAGGGATCCAGCAGCAGTTCGGTAAAGAGTGACATCTGCAGGATCACTAGCATCATGAAGACTCAATTTCAAACGTGTTTCATGGGAGTGGCAATAGGTTTGCAATCCTCAAGTCCAAACTTACATAGCAATGTCTCTATGTAACTTTTCTAACACAAGGCAATACCACCATCACACTGCTTAAATTGTATGCCCAAATAATGACTCAACAACCCCAAATATTTCATCTTGAAAGTAGCATTCAAATCAGTCTTAAATTCAGCAATAGCTCTCTCATTTGGTCGAGTGATCAGCAAATCATCTACATAAAGAACCACAATGAGAAGTACATTACCCTCACGCTTTACATACAATGTTCTTTCTGTTGGACTGTTACAAAAGCCTCATTTGACCAAATGAGTGTCAGCTTTCTCATACCAAGCACAAGGAGATTGCTTCAACCCATACAAAGCCTTCTTACATCTGCACACTTTGTCCTCTTGTCCTTTCACGATAAAACCGCGAGGCTGCGTTACATAAACTTCCTCAAATATTTCACCATTCGAGAAAGAAGTAACAATGTCTGATTGATGTACATCCGAGCCAAAATGAGATGCCAATGCACAGAGAAAATGCACAGTAGTCATACGACACGTGGGAGAAAAAGTATGTTCATAATCTATGCCTTTTTGCTGTGCATAACCCTTTGCAACAAGTCGAGCCTTATGGAGATCGATCTCACCATCCAGCTTGCATTTCAACTTGTAAACCCACTGCGTACCAATGGCCTTTTTGCCAAGAGGAAAATCACATAAAGTCCATGTGTCATTTTCTATAAGTGCATCATATTCTTATTGCATGTCAGCCATCCAAGTTTCTGAATTTTGTGCTTCATCAAAAGACAGAGGTTACTCAACATCATGTAAGCTAGACACAGCAAAGCATAACAATCCTCACATAGCACTGCACTCACGTATTCGTGCACATGCACTCTTCAAGTTGTATAAGAGCCAAAGATTTTGGTGCTACTCCTTTCCCGATTTTTCCCTCTTTCTAGTGAGATTCACATCGGCAACGGTCAAAGCTCAAAGATTCCATGGTTGTGGAGGCATTGTGAGCTCGGTACATAGGGCTCACTTATCAAGGTGGCAAGGAGCTAAACTCCACAAGCCACGAGGGGAGAAAGATTGAGCTTTCTATGAGCTCAAAGAGAGGGAAAAGTAGGTCACTTAGCTTAGGGAAAAATGACAAAACAAGGGGAAAAAACCTAAGTGGTTACTATTGCCGATAGCAACGGTGCATCTAATTTACTGTCACACAAAGTGTGCACTAGCCATTTTGGCATACCTCTAACCTGCTCATTTTCAGCCCTTTCCTCATCAAGTACATCTGCATCAGTAATAGGCTGATCTATAACATTTTCTAAAACCCCCATAGGCTGTACATTTGCCTCATTGGAATTTACATTTGAACTTTTATCACTAAAAAGAGGCAACAAAGTGTCATAAATGTCATGTGAGCTTACATTACTATCTCTAGTACATGACAGCAAGGGCTGAACAGAAGCTTCCACAAACACTACATCCCGTGAAACCAGAATACACTTTGTTTGGGGATGATACAACTTGTAACCTTTGCTTTCAGCACTATAACCAACAAAAATACATTTGACAGCCTTATCATCCAATTTTTTGCGCTGTGTTTGTGTCACCAAAGCATATGCCAAACAACCAAAAACACGCATGTGCTCAATAGAAGGCTCTCTATCATGCCATGCTTCATATGGAATAATAGACTACAAAGCTTTCGTAGGACACCTGTTAAGTACATAAGTGGCACACATGATGGCCTCAAGCCAAAAAGAATGCGGCAAAGCTTGACTTTTGACCATATATCGTGCCATTTTTGTAAGTGACCTGTTTTTCCTCTCAGCAACACCATTTTCCTGAGGCGTATAGGGCACTTTACATTGGTGTTTTATCCCACGAATAGACAGAAATGTATTAACTTCATGAGACATATACTTCCCCCCTTGATCGGAATGGAGAGTGCCCGTAGTACATTTCAAGACATTTTCAGTCATAGCCAGAAATTGTTTGAAGCACATAAAAACTTCGGACTTCGCTTTAAGTGGAAATACCCATGCATGCCTGGAGTAATCATCAATGAAAGTCACGAAGTACAAGTAATTGCCCAAGGATAGAGTTTGCATGGGCCAACAAACATCAGTATGTACAAGCTGCAAGCTGCATGTGGTCCTAACTGAACCATTCTTTGGAAACTTAGAACATTGCATTTTACCCAAAATACAGCCTTCAAAAACATGTTTGACAGGTGCTTCAAGAGGTGGCAAAGAAGCAACCATATCGGATTTTTGCAAACGCAGCAAACTGGCAAAATTCAAATGACCAAAACGTGCATGCCACAGTTTTGCATCTGAAATAGCCCTTGAATTTGCAACTGCATTTGCCAAATTTTGTCCACACTTGTCATAGAAAGTGAGTTTATACAACCCACGACACAAAAGGCCAGATACAACAATTTCATCACCAAAAACGAGATCATGAAGTGTACATCTGTCATCCACAAATTTGACTACAAGTCCAACTCTAGCAAGTGCAGATACAGACAAAAGATTCTTCTTGATCCTAGGTACATAAAGTGCATCAACAAGTGTGAAAGAACTGTCGTTTGCAGCAATAAGCACAATCTTTCCAACTCCTTGAACGGGATAAGAGGCATTGTTAGCACAAGTGACTGTATTCCCATGAGGAACAGACTCGAGAGAGGTGAAAAATTCACGATGTGAGGTAATGTGCTTTGTAACACCACTGTCAAATACCACACATGTGAATCTGCAGCAACTGACATGCATGCATCATGGACAACAGGATTGTTAATGCACTCTGCACTAAAAGCCCATTCTGCATCAACATCAGCTTCA
Source organism: Adiantum capillus-veneris (assembly GCF_014529385.1). Classification (NCBI taxonomy): domain Eukaryota; kingdom Viridiplantae; phylum Streptophyta; class Polypodiopsida; order Polypodiales; family Pteridaceae; genus Adiantum; species Adiantum capillus-veneris. The sequence goes on along the minus strand of NC_140939.1, from coordinate 90,091,835 downwards.
TAGTCTCCTTTCACAGAAAACTCAACAATGGCTGCATTTGTAGTGGAACCAGCATTTACAGTGGAACCACCCTCTTTCTTCTGAGCCTCTTTGGCCTTCAACTTAGGACACTGCTTGATCAAGTGATCATTAGTTTTACAATAATGGCAACGCATATTGTTTTTTCCCTTATCATCAGAATTTCCAGACGAATTGCTGTCAGCAGAAGCATTAGGAACATAAGTTTTTCCACTTGCAGTAGAACCATTGGAAGTGGCTGCATTGCTGTTACAACCCTTTGTTTGAGAAGCAATAAAAGCTCGTTCAATTGCACGCTGCCTAGTCCTATTTTTTCTGGAAAGTGACTCTTGCAACAACAATGTGCATAATGCATCAAACTTGACAACTTCAAGATTTCCTTGGGTCATAAGTCTCCAAGTACTAGCAAAAGTTTGGTAAGAATCTGGTAAGGCATCAAGAACAGTCTGCACAAGGGAACCGTTTGAAATGACTTCACCTGCAGAAATAGGTTTCTCATTGATATCCTTGACACCAGCAAGGAAAGTGTCCATATCATCTTCCTCATGCATAATCTTCGATTCTAGCTCTTTACGTAGCAAAGCAATTTTAGCCTCATTGTGGCTTGCATAAAGACTGGCTAGAATATCCCAAGCCTATTTTGCAGATTTTGTTGAATGAATAATGGTGCACTTCACAAACAACGCAATCAATGCATGAGCCTACGCATCCTTTAATTCGCAACGAGCTTGTTCTGTCGTAGGCAAAACAACTCTAATAGCAGCAATCCTTGCAACAATAACTACAACATCCTCAACATCACCTACATCCTCAAAATCAGGACGTACATCAATGCCCTGCACAATATTCCAAACGCCCTTTGACACAAGAACATGTTGCATCATATAAGCCCACATAGGGTAACTGTCCCCATCCAACCTATCCTCAACAGCAAACATCTTGAACACATCTGTGTTGTTGTGAGCCATGGTAAATGTTGCACCTGATGTGAAAACACTCAAAAAGAGGAAAAAATGAAGCGGAAACAACACGTGCTATATAGCACAAACCGTACAAGACTGTAAGGCACCTGTTATACAGAAAACGGCACTCACAAAAAATTTGCACAAAATGATGAAATTGCCTGTGAAGACCTACCTGTAGTGGAAACGGAGGCCGAAATGAGCCTGAATCAGAAATCTGAGCAAACTAAGCTCTACAAGGTCTCCCAAAATATTTGTCGACCTGCGATTGCTCGCTAAACCTCACTGAAATCGGAGAAAGTGAGCAGGCGTGTGCTGGAGAAGCTCTGGCGACTAAGCCCGGGAGGACGCAACCTGCTCTGATACCAATTGTTGGAATTAGGGTTGCGGAGAAACGCACATAGCTTGGAGAAGACGAAGGAAGCTCAAGGCACATAAGTGAGAGTGTGTTACTTAGTGTGCAATGCAAAGATAGATAGCCCTAGAGTGATGGGCATATATACAATGCACGTGAGAAAAAACCTCCCAAAGAGGGAAAAAATGCCCCGACGGTCCTAGTGTGTTCACACACATCACTACCACATGTATATGGTAACATGTGTGTGGTAACGAGAAGAGTATGAGAAGGGTATGGTAATGTATATGTAAGAGTGATAAGAAGTTGGTTTTGCACCCAATTCACACTTGCAAGAAGAGAAAAGATTGCGACTCTGTTTCAGTTGTAGTGTTTGGTGCAACCACGAGTTGCAACCAATGCGCTATGTTTAACATGTCCTTAAAGCTCTCTATCTACTGATTTGAGTATGGCCATAGCCCATGGTAAGAGCGAGTGAGACCCCCCAAGGCAGGTCGTGAGAGCTAGTGTAAATCCTAAGTCTTGGATTCCCTTTCTTTTCCTTGAACAACTTGGCTTAAGAGCTAGTTCACATGACGGAGAGGTTGTGAACTTTTGTGCAATCCACAATTGATGCCTTTGTGCTCACGTGAACTAGACCTCGTTATTTCGATTATTAGCACTAATAAATGAGGTGTCAAGTGGAAATAGTCCACAACATCCTCATCGTGGAAAAGTGCTACCGCCTTGGCTTTTGCATGGTTTCCTAAATTTGCAACTTGTGAGCTCAATCTTCATGTAAACTAGCTCTTAGGGCCAGTTCACATGGCGCTCAGGTTTGCAACTGGTTGCCAACCAGTGCAAACAAATTCTGTTCCCATGAGAAGTTGCGTATAGAAAACGGGCAACTTGTTGGCAACTGGTTTCAGCGCTGCTCCTAGGCGAGGAGGTGGAGCGGGCAGGAAACTGCAGTAAACGATGAAGAATATTTTTACATGATCTTGTGTTTTACTAAAAGCAAAAGAAGCGAATCTTAGAGGAGGGTCGCACTCATGGGCAGTGGGGGTGGTGGGAAGAGTGGCTTCGCTATATTTGGTATCTCCTACAATTGAGGCAAGGAACTCGAAAGTAGATGATAGCCCTATTGACACTTTGAAAAAGGAGGGGGACTAAGCTATTTTTCTGGCCGACAAAGACCCACCATGACTATCGCCATCTTTGACCAATGAGGCAACGAACTCCAGCTCCACTTTTCAACAGGCTTCTCGAGATCTTTATGAAGAATCTGTGGGTGCGACCAAAGTTTTGGTAATTTGCTGTTAACCCTGTTGGTTCTGGGGCGACTCGGCTCTTAATTTCAGTAAACAGCTTACGTTGTTTGCGCTTCTGGCATCGTAGCCTCCACGTGAACAAAACAAAAGTTGGTTGCCGGTTCGCAACAAGTGCGCAATCTCTCTCCCACGTGAACTAGCTCTTAGTTGGTCCTAGTTTCGAGAGTGCGTTGGGCTGGTGGCCCCTCCAAAGTCCAGGATATTCTTGGAACAGAATTTCCTTATCTTTTTCCACTGGTAGCCCTTATCTTTTCCTCCTTTAATTTAATACAGCAAATCTTTTTTAAAAAAAACAAAAAAAATCCGCTGGTATTAGCTACTGCCAACTGGCTAGGAAGTGGCTTACAACAAAGATTGGTGACGATCAAGTGGGCATCCTGTCAAGCTTGGAAAATGGTTGCATCAAGTGATCAGCAGCAGCATCTTTCGGGAACATCAAAATGTATCCTGCTTCAAATGGAGCTTTCCCTGCATATTTGGCAGCAACTCTAGTCTCTAGCGACGCTGCCTATTTGGAAATTGGCATCCTGTCAAGCTTGGCAAATGACGGTCGCCAGCGCATCAGCACCCAAAAAACGCAGCATCATCAAAGCAATCTTGCTTCAAGTAGCGCACAATCTCGGGCCTCATCCCGCAAGCCATCTTCATCTCGGGCCAACTTCAGCCAATCTCGGGTCCTCATCGTCCAAAAAGATCAATTTGCTTCACCATTGTCAAGACATCAAAGAGTTTGAATCTTGGACTGAAGAGATGCTGCAGGAAGCTAGCCTCACAATTGCTAAAGTTGAAGATGCGGACAGGCTCCTTGACCGACTTCATTATCTTGTTTGGGAAGTGTATGATCTCCCATACATTCTCCCTCCTCCTACCTTCAATGTCTTCTCCAATGCTAGATAAACTTTGTATCTTTGTATCTATGATCATTAGTTAGGGATGTTTTTCGTGTAGTACGACAGTAACAATACACTGCTCTTTTGATGTAATTATCCCTGTAGGCCTCCTTGCCTACCTCGCTTGTAATATCTTATTTTCTCTCTAATATAATCATTGCACCTTATAATAAATAAATAAATATATATATAAAAGAGTTTGAATCCTTTGGATTAATGAAAACTTAAGAGATATATATGTAAACTTAGGAAATAATGGAACCTTCAAAGAGAGCTTAAGAACTTCTCTTGGGAGTTGGGAGTATAAGTGTCTTGATGAACTTAAGGCTTCATATAGAGAAAACTTATGAGAGCTTAAGCATGAGATAGTTTTATCTCTTGAGCATGTGGAATAATGAGATTAATAAAGGTTTGGTGTCTCGCTAGGAGGGAGAATGAGAGCTATGGTAGCTTGAGCATGAGGCTTAAGATTGCCATATATTATGAAGGTCGGAGATTTATATGTAGCTTAGGCTTTGGAGTTTTAATAGGTATGGGTGCACGATTATGGGAGCTCCATGCATTTTGAGAGAGAGAGATAAAGCATAATATGGCTTGATGAAGTGTTAGGCTGATGAGGATTGGTTTAATGAGGTCGAGAGAAAATAATTAGTTAAGGCTTTAAGGAAGTTCAATCTATGGGCTTGAGGTAGTGCGTGTAAGGAGTTATGAATTCCTCACACCTCCCTGGACATCTTCCAAGCAGCTCCACCCTTATGCACTCCTCTTTTCTTCTACAATTGGCATGAGCAAGCCTTCACGTGAGCAGGCCTTCTTCTATAGTTCTTCCAATTCTCTCAGTCTATGGAGGCAAGTCGTGCTTGTCAATCCTCGAGGATGTCGGAGATTTGACACCACCAACTCAGATGCAATCTTAGATGATGTAACTCAAGAGAGCGACACGACTTCTATGCATTCCCATCTCCTAAGAGCATTAGCACATGATAAATACTCTAACAAAGAAGAGAGGGACATTGATGCAATGGAAGACCTGGCCTTAGAGTAAGACATTGAGCCTTCATGCAAGCTTAATCCATCCTCGATTGGTTTGCCACACTCTTTCTCTTAATGCAAACTTGACAACTGAAGAGCTTCAAGAAACAATGAAGGACAATGTAGAAAGGAATTGATCATTGACCTTTTCCCGAGTTTGACTAAACTCTAAACAATAGAGTACCACAAAAGAGAATGAGCACTCTAATCCATCCAACATAATGAGTACCCAAGCCATGAATCGGTAAGAACAAACTCCCCTAATTTATTTATTCTAATCGAGTAGAATCTGGTACAACATATTTTTGTTTGTTCTCTCTCTAATCTAGCCCTTGCGGTAGAGGCTAGCCCACTAACTGCAGGCCCTTAGGCTCAGGGGTGAGCCCATATTGGCTCTATGGCTGGGAGGTGAGCTTGGTGTCCGCCCATTACGTGTCTAGGAGTGAGTTTTGCTTGTGGCATGCCCCCAAGGCCTCCACTGGGAAACAAAATAAGGGATTTATAATTAAGTACATTTACAAAAAAAGTACTTATATAAAGGGTTTTTAAATTGAGAAACTGAATTTTTTTACTCATAAGGACCATTTTTTTACAAAAAATGCATACATAGGGGTACATATAATACTTGAAAATATATAGCAAAGGGATTATTTAAATACCTCTTGTTTCCACGTGCTATATGCAATAAACGGGGGAATGTCATGTGTGCAAGATTTTCCTGGTTTTATAACCATGAATATTGTTGAGGAAAACAATTCAAAATAAGGAGAGAAGCGTCCCCCGACATCACGATCGATGCCTGCAATATGTCTGGTGAGTGTGACCCTATAAGTAAGAGTTGAGTTTCATTTGCGATTGTCTTGTGTGATCACCACACTTGGACTTTACATCGATGGCGGCTCTGCACGCACACCTGTACTGGTGTGGGCTCATTGGTATGGAACATCAGCCCTTGTGGCTAAGGCTAGACCACCGGTTGCATGCCCTTAGGCTCGAGGGTGAGCCCATATTGGCTCTATGGTTGGGAGGTGAGCCTGTCTGCCCATTACGTGTCCAAGAGTGATTTCGGCTTGTGGCATGCCATATGTGCAAGATTTTCCCAATCTTATAATCGTGAATATTGTTGAGGACATCAATTTGAAATAAGGGGAGAAACATTACGTCCCCATACATTAAGGATGGGTGCCTGCCAGCAAGTCCTATATATGACGGTGCACTTCACTATGTTACTCACCTAGTAGGTTGGCATGAGGTGGGACACTCGTTCCTAGGGTTACTCGGTGTCAAAGTCTCTAGGGATCTCTCTGTAGTTCTGCTACTAGATATGTGTCACATGTCACTTTCAATGAGTTTACATATTTATTAGTGTTTGGGGCATTTCTCTCTATGTAGCGTTTTCAGTTGTGCTAGCATTTTGCATGCTCCGACATTTTTCCTCTCTATTGACCTTGACGACGAGGAGATCCATCACGATAGATACGAGATCTATTTGCTACCTATCAAGTAGAGTTGCTCGCAATTGCAGAAAAGTTTCTCATTTGATTCACCCTTGTTTCCTGCACCTTTGACATGGTATCGAAGTCACGTTGTACTCTTGAATCGGATCAGTGATTTGAGCGAGATTGTGGTGTTGAATTTTCACGACAAAAAGAGATTTTTTTTTTTTGCATTTTTCACTATTTTGGGGTTGATTTTAGCTTTAGTAAATAGATTTCTAGTCGTCTACAAATCTCTCTCCGAGGGATATCGACTCTATGATCCAGAGAAGAGGGATGTTGTAACAGATTGGTCTCATAGGTCACTCTCTTGTAACGTTGACTTCTTGTAGATAAATAGCATCCACTTGAAGACTAAAGTGAGTAGTATATTTCTTGATGCTAGTGGCCCTAGCAAGATCTATCATCCCTTTATAGCTGAGGAGAAACCATCTATGTTGAGGCACTTCATTTTTTGAACTTTTTGGTTGGTTTGGAGAGAGCCATGGAGGTTTATGGACTTTTCTTGCTTTCTTTTAGCTTTACCTTTTTTGCATGCATAGGGTCTCTCCTCATCTTGTCTCTTGAATATTTCCATAGAGGCTTCATATCATGCTTCTAGGTTGCGTTGCATAAAACCTTTTGAATATTGAAAATAATAGAAATGATACAGTATTATTCACGACTATTTGAATTAATCGTAAATCTATGAATAATACTAGTGTATCGATCAATAACTTATTGATCAATTTATTGAAAATGTTTTTTTTTTCAAACTCTATGCACTAAACAATCAAATAATTCTAAGCTTACTTAGAAGTAAGAGCATATGTAACCATTTTCCAAATCTATTATCTAAAAACTAACTCTATGTACCAAGAAATGCCTTTAATCACTATGTGATTTAATCACTATGCCTTTAATCACTATGCCTTTAATCACTATGTGAAGACACTTAATAAGTTAGTTTCGTATGTCTAAACATTGTTCAAAAATAGAGATAGATTATGATTTTTATGGTAATCTATTACTATTTTATGTATATTAAAATAGAAAGAGTTCAATCTCTTTTCTAATTTTAGTATATATGAGCTCATTCTAAACACTATATAAAAATAGAGATTCATCATAATTGATCACTATTTTATGTATATTAGCGCTAGTCTTCTAAAGTGGTTGGAGCCACTCAAGTGGCTCATGCTTAGATTCTAGTATTTTAAGCATAACTTTTGCATATGACATCAAAGCTTCCTAGAACTTCTTGAGTATCTTGTTAGGATGTGTCTAAGACCTGAGAGTCATATTTGAGTTAAAAATGCTAAAATGAAATTTTTTTGCTTTAAAAAAAAGCCCTTTTTGCATAGAGTTGTAGTTTACTACTACTATTTTAGTACTCCTACTACTCGCTCTACTTCGTACTTATTAGGCAGAATCTTATGTAGATTCCAAAAATCAAATCTTATTTAGTGATGGCTCTATTGAGGGTTGTGCGCTTTCGAGCATGACTGAAGTGTCATAAAATCTAATATCTAACTAACCCAAATGATTTTCTCATATTAAATTGATCACTTAATATGGGAGAATAAACGGGAACAAGTGTTAAGATATAGGTGTGTGCTTATAGATCTATCTCAACACGGGGCCAATGGTAAAGGGGCCCAAAAGGGAGATGGTCCATCAAAGAGCAAGGCTAACCAATGGAGCATAAGACCTTAGGGTTAGCTTCATTGAAGACCTCCAATAAATGTATGTAAAAAGTCCTTTGACCTTAAGTAAGCTAGGGCTGAGCTTGAGGTGGGAACCCGGCCCAAGCTCGAGGTGCTTGTCGTGCTTGAGGTGTTTGTCATGCTTGAGGTTCTTGATTAAGATGCTTGAGGTGCTTGACTGGCTCCATGCTTGAGGTGCTTGACTTGCTGCATGATTAAGGTACTTGAGGTGCCTTGAGAAGCTTGCCTGAGATGCTTGTGGGAACACCCCCTAGTTCAAGTGCTTTGTCATGCTTGATGAGTAAGGTGCTTGATCACCTAAAGTCAAAATCATTCCTAGAAGAGGGGGGGCGAGCCCTTTTCCTAGGAGCTAGAGAGAGAACACCCACTCACACACACAAGGGAAGCCCCAACTTGAAGAGGCAGCAAGGACACATGTCAGGCCCCTACCCATGTTACCTTCATGTGTTGCTTGAAGCCTATTGGCTAAGCTTCAAAGGGGTCCAATGATAAATTACTTGAATTATCTAATTGATTTTTCATTTATCAAGTCCTCTCTCTCAAAGGGGAAAGGGGGACACTTGTCCCAAGGCTACCCATGTTGCTTGTAATGGCTCCTGCTTGTGATTGGCTAGGCCTGGAGGGGTCCAATGAGCTTCAAGCATGAGCTACAAGGGGGGGTCGACCCAAGCTAGCTAGGGCCTTGCTTGAGGGGTATACTCACCCATACACACTCACAATCACTCTCATTGTGTGCTATGCAAAGTGCAAGAGCTCCCTCTCCAAGCAAGTAGAGGTTGAGAGCCTACACCAACACTCTTGGCTATGGAGTGCAAATCCAACCAAGAGCCATGCTTCAATGCTTAAGCTTGCCATCTCCTTCTTCTTCATTACTATGCTATTATGTATGCTAGCAACAAGAGTATGATAAGTGAGGAACTAATTCTTTCTCCTACGAAATGTTTCTTCTTCCTCTTCCCTACCCTCATTCCCTGCTAGCTCTCTCCACCTTCGAAGGTGTTTGAGGTCTTGGGACTGAGGCTTGGGATAGTTAAAGCTTTCTTCAAGTTTATGTTATGTTTGTGGTGCATGAAGCCTTCCATCTTCATGGCATCACCTAGGTCACAAGGAACACAAAGACTGTATTGTAACAAGTCTCTCTTTATGGGAGAAATCATAATACAAATGCCTATTGGAGGGGGGACCGGCTCCACATAAATCCGGTCCTCAATTGTTGTCATGTTCTCTAAACTCTCTCTCTTGCAAAAGTATTGTCTATGCCAAGTTAACTAATTGCTATGATTATGTTGCTATCTTCAATTATGTCTACCCGCTATGCTCACAAAATCATTTCTTGAAAGTACTCTCATTAAATTCCGCTATTCTCAAATTGAATAGGCAAATTCCATTACATGAAGCATCCGTCCTCGCCCCTCCCTCTTGTGCGCTTCTCATCGCGCCTTTGGCCGTTATGCTTGTCTTTTGCATAGAATTTGTTCATAGAAGGTATGGTAGGTGCCCGGCTACAACAGATCTCGCACCATAGAAATAGTGATGTGCAGGTCTCAACCCAACATGGCAGAGCAAGAGAGAGAGAAATGTCCCCTCCGGATGCGCAATAGAGAGAGAGAGAGATCTTTGCCGCCTTCAGACTAGCAACACACACACACACACACACACACACAGAGAGAGAGAGAGAGAGAGAGAGAGAGAGAGAGAGAGAGAGAAATCTGTGCCGGTTCTCGAACATCGACCTGCATGTCTACACAGCTTGACACCCACGCGGAACTCCTAGTTCCCTTGCCTGCTTTGTAATGTTTCAAACAAAAAACAGAGCCTCAATGGGCTGTGAATTGACCACGTGGCCCCACGCTTTGCTCTCCAAGCACATGACGCATTCTCTACTTGATTCGCCTGCGCGTCCTCCTTCGCCCTTGCTTAGCTTGCTCTTCGCCACGTGTGCGAAGCTCACGGTTCTCACACACTTTCGTTTTTCAATCAAAAGGGGTATCCCCTTGATAAATCACACACGTCCCCTCCTTCGACTTTACAATTCCAAAGTGAGGGCATCTCGAAAGGGTATCTACGTTAGATACCATTCAATGAGATCCCAAAACCATGTTTTGCCCCACCTAAATGCTAAATAATGATACGAAGAAATGAAAAACTGAACATTTAGCTTTTTTTGTTCCTCCCTTTCTTTTCCCTATTAGTTCCTCGAATAATATCTCCATGTGATTCCCTTTAATGGCACACTTTGGCAAACCTACTAGAACTTTTTGTAAATATTTATGCAAGTGACAATAGAAGTGTGATAGGTGTAGTACATACCTATTGAGGGATTTGCAAAGAACCTTGAGTGTTCAAAAAATAATTGGCCTACCATTGAGTCAATTTACTAAAATTGTACGCATTTTACCAAATTAGTTCTTAGAGATGGCCATGCAAAGACAACTTCAACCCTTGATTGATTTTCTCGACATTTCTTATCAACAAATAGAATGTGTTGGGCATATTTCCATATTTATACATCTAAATAGCTCTTGAATAATTTTTTTACAAAATTCTCTTAAAGCCACAGAAATGGCTATTTTTTTATAAGACTAGTGTTAAAAATAGAAAGAGTAACAATATATGTAGCAGTACAACCAGACAATTGATTGCTACTCTTGAATCCACTTTAAGGGCACAAAAATTCATATTTTATCTCAAAAAATGAAATGATTTTTTGTCTATCTTGGACTTGCTGCTTGGGGCTAGTCTTACCTCAGGACTAAATAACACATAGTATTAATGAGGGGGGGTAAGGGGATCGAAGATAGAGAAGTGTGCGCACGAAAATCGGAGAGGTTGCAGCCGTAGATAGGCACTTAAAAACTAAACCCGGCCACAGATTAAACCCGAGCAGTGCTTATGTTTTAAATATAAAACTCTAAAAACTCGGGCCATGGGTACAACATGTACGCGCAGGTGGGATGGTTACCCCATACATCACAATCTGGAAAACGAGGTCCTGGGTTCAAATCGAATCGCCGTCCAGGTTCTTTTTCGCATTGACTTGCCGCGCGTCCGGGTTTAATCTGCCTCGAGCTTCCCGCATTCACTTCCACGTCGTCGATCCCCTTACCCCCCCTCTTTAATGTTATGCGTCACTTAATGTCGTGGCTAGTCTTATAGTTTTTGTGAAGGTGAGTTTTACTCTTGAGGCAAAAGCTTTTGCTTTATAGTACTTTTATATCAATTGATAAGGAACTGATTGCTATGTAAGTAAATATCATGACATTATTTGATGACATGTCCTTGCTATTGACAATTGAAGTAGGCAAAACATCTATAGATGAGTTTACTTAACATGAAGCAAGGAACCGCTTTGAGTCCTTTGGTGGGAATTGATACCAAGCTCCTGGCCTACATCAACCTCAATTAATAAGTGGGGGTCCCATTTTGAATTAATCCCTCCTATGGCTTTTTGTCTCGGCACTTTACCCACCATTTTGCCAACTTGTCTTAACCATGGATAGTACTCCATAGAATGCATTTCATAAACTTTTAGAAGTGATGAAAACAAATGCATATAATATGATATTATTCATAAATACTTAATAACTTTTGAAATTTTGAATAATGTTAGTTTATATATCGGTTTATAAGCTAATCAATCAAAACACTTTTTTTTTTATTAAGAAGCATTTTTTTCAAAAAATTTATAAACCTGACCATCAAATACGTCTAAGCCTATTTAAAAATAAGATATATGAACTTTTTTTGTTTAAGCCTACCATTCAAAATTTGACTCTATGTACAAAAAAAATGCCTTTAATCACTTTGGGATAAAGACACTTAGTGGGTTAGTTTAATAAGTCAAAATGTCACATAAAAATAGAGATAGATTATGAAAATTATAATCTATCTCAATTTTTTTTTGTAGCGTTTAAAATGAGCTTGCATGCATATACCAAAAATAGAAAGAGCTAAGGATATTTTTTATTCTTAGTAGATGTAGGCTTATTCTAAAGCCTACACAAAAATAGAGCTAAGGCTATTTTTCATTCTTAGTATATGTAGATTTATTCTAAAGCCTCCACAAAAAATAGAGCTAATGAACTTTCATCATAATCTTTCTCTATTTTATGTTTATCAAAAATAGAAAGAACTCAAGCTCTGCTCTATTTTTAATACATGTAAGCTTAGAGCCAAACATTACTACTCTTGATACTTTCAAGACACCAAAAGTAGTGATTGTTTCTTAAAATATCAAAACAATTTTTTGCTATTCTTTCTCTACCTTGCACTAGTTCGTGAATATACAAAGATTTAAAGAAATTTTTATGAGGATTAAATTGAAATCCATACGTATGTAAATATACAAAGATTTAAAGAAATTTTTATGAGGATTAAATTGAAATCCCTTCGTAAATGTGCTCTTTGAGATCTATGGGTGATCTTTCTTGTATGAATGCTCTCTTGATTCCCAAGATAAGGTTCTTATGTGTGATGAGTCTCTTAAAAAGTAATTGAGCCTCCCCAAAAAAAACAAAAAGCATGATAAACCTAAGATACCCAAAGTTGCTAGGGAAATGTTTTGTTTGCCCAAATCCAAAGTAGGGCATAATCTCCACTGAGCTAGCTTGGAAATGGACATTGAGATTTGTGTACTCAAAGGAATATTGGGCCTATATCTTAAAAGAAATACCGAAATTTTTTTTCCTTTGCTCGTCCATAGACCTTAGTGCAAAATGAGTCACATCAAACAACTATACTTTATAAAAAAAGGGTAGGCCAATGTACATCAAAACCCGTCAAACCATTGTTTTCCATTCCAAGCTAATCTCCATTTCTTGTTAAGCCAGAGTGGAGTCCATCAGAACAATTGTTTCTTTGTAACTATAAATGCTAGTGCATACTTTGAAAAGGGAAGGAAGATGGCCTTTATAGCACCTCTGCAGTGCATCTACATGTGGTATGCACTCTAAGCAGAACTAGCTCATCACATTTTTGAGTAAGTAGGGATGCTGCAAAATTTACGGGCGTCGCTCAAAAATTTGCCGCAAAAATAATAAAAGAATTGCTATGAGCATCGCTAAATGCATCACTAAGTGCGTCACATGTTGTGATGCTCATAGCGACGCTTAAAAATTATAAAGGGTTGTATAGGCAACGGTGTCGCTTACACGATGCTAAAATGACCTATGAGACCAAATTAATATAACCTTGGTGGATTTAATCCAATGTCTGGGTACAAAAATTAAAAAAATTAAGTGAAGTAATATAAAAGATTAAAATCATCATTATCATCACCTCATAATCATTAGTGCCCGAGGATGTCCGGTTGTTGGTGTTGTTTGAGAAAGTACTGCATCAATCTTTGAAGAGTTTTGTCAATGTCCACCTCTGTAAATAGTCCTACAAGGAATCTCCCATGTCATGCTAGAATAGTCCTGATCCTTTGATGGAGCCTTCATTGATGTTGTGGTAGCCCTCATAGACATGGGCATCTAGATCTCCCGAGCTCAATGGCTCTGTCAACTAATATATCTCTGGTATAAGTGTGATTTGAAGCCTATTGTGAAGATCGCTCATCTGAAACCATGATGTCATCTGCCCATACCAGCATGTTGTGTCACCGTGTAGCGCTAGCTAACAAGATGACTCAAGGGCTAGCTGAGCATATTTGTCTGTCACAAACTGTTGATTTGCTGAGCCACTAAAGAACGGATCCAACATGTAGATCCCGATCGAGGTTCCTAAACCCTAAGAAGAAGCAACAAAATAAGTAGAAGCGGCACAATCTAAGTTTTATTAAATTACAAAGTCTTCCCAAGTGGCTTATTTTTTAAGAGGAATTCCCACCAACCTATAAGACCCTGTTTGATGGGGCCCAAGGGATTTAAAGACAATAAAGTAAATCACGACTACACACACACACAACATTGCGTAAAAATGTGATGATGTGGTAGTTGTACGGGCACTCAAGATTTGCGATGATGATGTGGAAACCTATACAAATTTTCATGTTTTGCACTAATGATTTGGCATGGTGTATGTATTCTCCATGCTTTGTGTTGGTTGTTTTTGGGACCAGATGCTCTTAGACCTTGAAGCTTTCCATGTAACTTCTTATGAGACACCAAGGGCCTTATAATATGAGCCAAGAGAACATTCTCTGGTAGAGTCCCTCATGGAGGCACAGAGGAAGGAGTACTGGCAATGTACTAAGTTCAAGAAATATGAAAAGGGGCACCCACATTTCAGGCCAGCGTTCTTTGGGGTGGAGCTCTGCCACTTCCTACCTCGTGTGCCTATCTCTGTGAGTTCCGTTGTTATTTGAAGTGCTTAGAGTTGTTCGATCTATTCTTTTTTGCTGGCACATGGTGCCCGTCCTTGTGATAGTGGTATGAAATATTCATGGATGTTCTGCAAGTATACCCATCTAGTGTGATTGCTATGTCTTGGGGCTACCATCATTGCCACAGGAACATTGTCTATTGAGGCTTGTTTTGAATATTTAAGAGCTTATGGACCATGCTGCGATCGTCTTAATGAAAGAAATGGAACCATAGTTTTGGTGCACGTTTCAATACAAAAGCCTTGTCGACTTTCGAACTCGACCGATCTTGAGAATGATTTTTCAGCTTAAATTAGTGGTTTTTTGAATTTCTTTTGAGAACTTGTTTTTTGATCCTGTTTGGATTTTTTTTGAAATGGATGGTATTTGTTTTAAACATGTCTTGGTGCCGATTTCAATTGTTTGACTCTGGTTTTAATACTGGTTTCAATGATTGGTGATTTACTCCCGGTTGGAGTAGTGAGAAATGTTGTTTTGGTATTATCTGAACCTTGGTACAATGTAGACGAGATGTCTAGGGATCGTTTTGTTGTATGCTTGAAAACCTTAAAACAACACAACCAAGATGTCTAGGGAGGATTTTGTTGTATGCTATAAAACCTCATAAGGATGCAAGCGATATGTCTGGGGAGTGTTTGGTTGTATGCTTGAACCTCCAAATGATGCAAGTTGTGGTCTAGGAGACATTTGGTTGTAAAAGGCCTCTATATCTCTCAGCCCAAACCTTTTTAGGTTATGTAGGAGGAGTGATGAGGGAATCATTGAACAAATCATGGCTTAGACCTGGATGGTTATTTGGGGGGGGGGGGGGAGTGTTCATCCGCAACTTTATGTTTCTATGTCTTGTGACATGCATATGTGAGAATTTGTGCTGCATTGTGATGTGCCAACCACTGAATACTCCTTATTGAATGTGCCAACAACCCAAGATATCAAGAGATCCAATCTAGAATGAGACTCTTTATTGAATGGGAATGTTTTTTTGGGAAGCCATAGCTTTGTTCGAGGTTCCTTAAACTCCGGGGAGTCCACCATGCAAAAATTGCATATAGCACGTGCGAATAAAAGGTATTTAAATAATCCCTTACCTATATATTTTCAATATTATATGTGCCCCTTATGTATGCATTTTTGTAAAAAAAAAAAAAAGCCTTTATGTATGAAAATTTTCACTTTCTTAATTAAAAAGCCCTTTATGTAAGTACATTTTTCTATAAATGTACATAATTATAAATCTCTTATTTTGTTCACACATGCTATCTTATGTACTTCCTAGTGGATGTCCCAGGCTGAAACTAAACCTACAAATATATCTTCTCCAATCCTCCCAAGGTTGCATAAGCTCCCATCAATCTAGTTTCTACTGCTCTCCTCAATGAAAACATCGGTCCATTGAAGGCTACCCCAAGATAGATGTATGCATCTGTACACTCCACCATCTCTTGGTCATATGTAAAAGTGGGTGCTAACCTCTTGATCCACTATGGTGTGGTGTTAAACACCGTAGCCTTGGTTTTCCCCAGGCTAACAGATAGTCCACTATCATGGGCAAATAGTGGGATCCATGTCCCTACCAAGTTGCCAATTGTGCTTCTCTATTACTGAGCCTCTCAATGTAGTTATCACCTCACCCACATAAATGCCAACTAGTGTAGGAGAGAATAGGTAGCCATGTTTCACCGCAATATTGGAGTGAACCAAGTCAAAAATCCCCGCTAGAGTGCATACATTCCCCACCATTGAGGACTGGTATAGAGCCATGATCACTCGAGTCAACTCTTTGGGTACCTCTATAGGCGAGTGAGACCTCATTGCAAGTGCACAAACCCAGATCTATCGCTTGCTGCCCATCATCAATCCCACATCAAGATGGATCCAATGGTGTATCAAAATAGCTCGAAGGTGCCACTTCGTGAGGAGTTACCGTGGCAACATTCCATTTATGCAATCAAAAGAAAATACCATATTGGAAATGGTGTGGAGGGTCCTTGAGAGTGTTGGTTGATACCTCATTGTGTGTCATTCTCCTCTTCTCTCTCTCTCTCTCTTACTCCCTCTACACATCTCTACCGATGTCGAGAAGTTGCGGTCTTGCGAGGAAAGCACCCAGATTTTGGCTGTGTGAGTCTGTGAGAGAACTCCAAAAACTATATGAAGGAGTTATACCATAGATGCCATGAAGTCTAGGGTTTGGAAGAAGGTGAAATCAAAGAAGCCCCATTCTTTCTCTCTTGCACTCACACACACAAAGAAAGAACAAAAAATAGCATATCAAAATAACACAAAGATGAAAACATCAAGGCTATGGTCGTATCGTATCATGGGTATATGGAAGGGTTAATAGATGAGCTAATGGTGGTTAATCTTTTTCGACCAAACAGGCTACACATTTTTTTCTTTGGAATTATAATTTTGTGTTTACCATAATATATATGTTTTGTCTAGTGATTGGGATTAATTGCATGTACAATTCCTCTTGGTTCATAGCAAGATAACTACAATTATGTCAAAAGAAAAGTTATAGTCTATAAGGGGTAGTATGATGGGATCCAATGAAAAAAGTATTTCATTGAGCCTTTGTGGGCCAAAGAGAAACACTATACGTTGTTGAAAGTATATCTTACGGATAATCCATACGTCAATAGATTGCAAAGAGTGGAAGCGGTAGAAATTCACATCATGTGGATTATTCATCTAGGATAACTCTAGTATGTGCAAAATGTAGATATGAGAGAAGTGAAGAGAAGAGAAGTTTCCCTCCCAAGCTGTCATAATAATCAATATCTAATTCTCTTAAATGATTTTCTCATGTTAAACTGATCATTTTAATATGGGGAAGTGCCATGGGAGAAAAAGCTAGAATATTGCTTAAGCTAGCCGACCGGCCACAGTAGGGATCCAATGGAGGGAAAATAGGGATCCAATGGGGGGGGGGGGCATTTTCAAAAGAGAAATGTGCAACAATGGGATTAAAAAACCCTAAGGTTAAGCCCATTAAGACTTCCAAAATGCTAATGTTCCAAAATTCAAAGGTTGTGTCCTAAGGTCAAAAGCCTAGGGAAATTGGATGCTGTGTGTGTCCCAAAAGTCTTTCTCAAGGCCTACAAAGGAGGGGGCGAGCCCAAGAACTAGGGGACGACAGAGAAACTCACACACACACAAGCTTCCTTTGTACACAAGGGGAAAGAGGGACACATGTCAGCTCCCTAGCCCAGATGCCCACAAGGTGTACTCAAATCCTATTGGATGGCCTTGGAGGTGGACCAATGAGAATTAGGCTAGAGTAAGTCTAGTTTAATTAACTTAAAAACACTTAATAATAGAAACAATAGAATTAAGCTCTCTATAAGACTATTGGGGACAGTCTCCCAAGGGGTCCGATGAGCATTCAACAGCCCAATGGCTTGCCTGAGTCCTATTGGCCAGGAGGCAAAGGGGTCCAATGAGATTTTAGTTGCATTAATTAATTAGCAAAAGGTCGCACAAAGGGGGAAAGGGGGACACATGTCAGAAGGCTATCTCTTATGCTTCTAAAATCCTATTGGCTAGGGAGGTCCAATTGGGTGTCCGCATGAGAAAATAGCAAGAGGGTTTGACCAAGAGAGAGAGGAGGCTGATTTCAAAAGGCATTATTGACTTACACACACACACACAATCTATGTGTAAATCAAGAAGACTCTCTCTCTCTCTCTCTCTCTCTCTCTCTCTCTCTCTCTCTCTCTCTCTCCTTCTCAAGCTTTAATAGAAACCTTATCACCTACTCCAAGCTTGTGAGAAGGGAGGCCTACACCAACAACTCTTGGCTTTGTGGTGCAAATCCAACCAAGAGCCAAGATTCAATGCATTCTCACCTCCTCTAGCATGCTAATTACTAAGCTAAGCTATGCTAATATGAGTGATTATGCAAGGAGATGTACATATTTCTTGTAAGACTACTCCTTCTTCTTCTCAATCTACTCTCATACCCCACTAGCTCTCACCATCTTCAAAGGTGTGTGAGGTCTTGGGTCTGAGACCATGAGGGAATTGATGTTGTGTTTGATAAGTGTTGTGCTTAGTGCTTGAAGTTTTCATCTTCATTGCACTAGCTAGTATTGAAGGAACTCAAAGAATTGTATTGTAAAATGTCTCTCTTGATGGGAGAAACCATAATACAAAGCCTTTTGGAGGGGGGACTAGCTCCATGCGAATCCGGTCCTCAACTGTTGTCAATTGCTTAATTTCTCTCTCTTTTAAAGTATTGTTCATGCTATCTAACTAGGTCTTATGATTTTTGTTGTTCTCTCCCAAGCACTCTTGTTATTCTCTTTAGGAATCTAATCTAATGAAATGCTCACTATGTTCATGCTATTTTCCGCTACACACAAGTTACTAGGCCATTAAATGTTACATTGGTATTAGAGCACAAGGTTTCTCTTTTCTTGCTCAAGAAGGAAGGTCCTCAAGCTAGCTATAAATGGTTGGTATTATTAATTGCATGTGAGTAAGTAGAATAGGGATTTTTCAACTTTGCAGTGTGCCTGACTTTGTGCAGTTAACGGGGCATCACCGTCGAGAGCTATGGTCTTAATAGTGGAGTCCTACGGGTCTTGCCTGCGGCTTAACCACTATTGATCTATTAGAAGCTTGACAGGAGCCGGTGCTATTTTGGTGTTGAACGACTCTCTCTTCTATTTCTTGCAATTAATTGTATTCAAGCCACGAGTACAGCAGCTTGAGGTGCTTTTTCTAAAGGGGTAAAGAGGAGTAGCAACTAGGGCTTGAAGTGCCAAAGTACACCTAAAAGTTGTTAGAATGACTGACAATAGTAAAGAGAGTGAAATTAATGTTGATAACTTTGATTTTGCTAATGAGCAGGCTACTAAATGATGCCCTGATGCTTGTTAACTATCTTGTTTCTAGGATTCAACAAGCCATGGGCAATGCATCCCTCCAAAGTGAAGTTCAACGACAGCTTCGTGCTCATGGGATTCTCCAAGCTCCCTACCATGACGAGAGAACACCTAGGAATCCTCCTTGTGAGACTTCCAAAATAGGTCTCTCTCCGATTTGGGAAGAAGAAGAGGATCCATATGAAGGGTTCCGAAATCTGGTCCTTGATGATGCATCTCCTTCTCAAAGGAGAATTCAAGAGCCCCCACCGAAGGAACGAGAAATAAGTGAGTCTCCTGCGACCTCGATGGAGATGGATCCATGAAGACAGCGGGATAAACGCTCTCCATCACCTCCAAAATAGAGAAGACCATCACATACTTCTCCACACCCTACTTCAAAGAGGGATGATAAAAACCAAGAGAAGAAAAAGGCGAGAAAGAGTACACCCTCTTCTCCATCTTCTTCATCCTCTCACTGTTATGAAAGTGATGGTGAAGACAAAGAAGATCAAGGAAAGCAAAATGCGAGAAAGAGGTCACCGTCTTCTCCATCTTCCTCAAATTCTTCACCTTCTGAAGAAAGTGATGGTGCAACCTTTGAACCATAAAAAAGAAGAGGCCATAGGAAAGCCTATGCCGCGTGGAAGAGGTTGTCCAAGCTGAAGAAGTTCAAAGAGGGAGGGAAGAGCATTTCTTTCCTTACCTACAATGGCACTTTTGGTGCTACGGACAAAGTCTTGGCCTTTATCCAACATTGCAATGCGGCGTTTGGAGATGAGGGCTTCACGGAGTCCTCTAAGCTACGCCATGTAGCTATGCACTTTCAAAAGTCCGCCAGACAATGGTTGTCTAGCCTACAAGCCAACGGTGAAGCTCCACGAACATGGAAAGCTTTAAGAGCTTCCATTATGAAGAAATTTTTGGCCACCGATGCCAAAGACAAAGTACTCACAGAATGGCAAATCTTGAAGCTCTCTCCCTATGAATCCATTCACAAATATGTAGACAAGTTTTGGGATCTACAACTCAAAGCCACTGTCTTCAAAAAGTTGGATTTTGGAGAGTAAAAGTAACAGTTTTGTGCGGGCTTAACTGAAGAAATGGCAGAGTATGTCAATTCCAAAAGGCCACGCACCATATCGACGGTTATACATCGTACTATGGTGGCTTCTCGAATCAATTTCCAAATGGAGGCTAAAAGAAATTCTAAGCCCATGGAAAACAAGGGTTCCAATGAGCCTAAGGGGAAATGTCCAAAAGTCTCCTAAGGGCAACTCCAACAAAGCTAAAAAGAAGGGAATTTACAAAGGCAAAAATAAACTCTCTCTTGAAGAGCTTGAGCGTTATCGCAAGGATAACCGTTGTTTCAAGTGCGTCGAGCAAGGGCATGCGTACCGCGCTTGTCTCCAAAAGAATACCCACCATGAGCCTCCTAGAGCTACCTTGGTCAAAATCCAAGAGGAGGAACCTCACCACAAAGGATCTCCTCTATGCCATGCTTGGGGAAGGGTAAGAGAACATGATGCTTTTATTCTCTTTGACCCTGGTTCTACTCACAATTTCATATCCACTGAGTTGGCCACCAAGCTAGGCATACAAGCTTACGAGATGGGAGATGTCCTACCCGCAGACGGTGCTTTCAAGGGGCAGGAAGCTTCAGTCACTCCCTTAATTGGGAAATTGAGGCTCCATGTCCAAAGCTATGTGGACAAAGAGGACTTCTTTATCTTTCATCTCAAGCATGAGGATGTAATCCTAGGGGCACCATTGTTTGATTGCATGGTTGCCAATGTTAAATTCCTTGAAAGGATAATCTCCTTTAGGTTCAGGGAAAAAGATATGTACATAGATGCTAAAGGAAATGGGTAACACCATACCCATTGTACATATGCAAGCTTTCAATAAGTCAATAAAGAGGTCCATTTCCATGTACATGATTTTGTTAAAAACACTCAAAACAAACCTAATGTTTTAGAAAAAGAAAATATACACAACCAAAAGGAATTAGAGTTATCCAATTTTCTCAAGGGGTTTCCAAATGTCTTTATTGACGACATCCCTTGTGAGCTACCTCCTAAACGAGGCAATGATGACCATGCAATTGTAATTCTTCCAAGACGTTCACCGCCTAGCAAACCTCCTTATAGAGTTTCTCAAGCTCAAAAAGAGGAGATTATGTGGCAAGTGCATGAGTTAGTCGAGAAGGGCATGGTTAGGCCTAGCTCATCTCCATTTTGTTCTCTTGTGTTACTAGTGCAAAAGAAAGACGACACATATTGTATGTGTGTCGACTATAGAGCACTAAATAGGATCACTTTCAAGAATAGGTTTCCTGTTCCATGGGTAGAAGACCTATTTGATAAGCTACAGAGTCCACCTACTTTGGTAGGATTGACCTAAAAAGTGGCTATCATCAAATAAGGATAGTTGATCAAGACATTGTAAAGACCGCATTTTGCACTACGTTTGGTCTTTACGAATACATTGTTATGGAATTTTGCTTGACCAATGCACCGACCACATTCAACTGCTTGATGGAGAAGCTATTCAGGCCTCATCAAACCTTTACTGGAGTGTTCTTTGATGATATCATCA
Organism: Adiantum capillus-veneris; assembly: GCF_014529385.1. Classification (NCBI taxonomy): domain Eukaryota; kingdom Viridiplantae; phylum Streptophyta; class Polypodiopsida; order Polypodiales; family Pteridaceae; genus Adiantum; species Adiantum capillus-veneris. The sequence continues at coordinate 90,070,272 of NC_140939.1, read as the reverse complement.
TCTACTCTAATTCATTAGACGAACACAAGCAACACCCCCAGGTAATATTTCAAGTTCTAAGAGAGAATAAACTTTATGTTAATCGAAAGAAAGGCGAATTTTTCTTACAAGAGATTCAGTATTTAGGTCACATTATCTCTCAAGATGGCATCCAAATGGATCCATCAAAATTAGAGGTAATAAAAGGATGGCGTAAACCAAGGAATCTTCATGAACTAAGAAGCTTTATAGGTATGTGTGGACTCTTCATAGAAAAGTTCTCACTAATAGTAGGACCATTACATGACCTAACAAAGAAAAACATTAGGTACACATGGTCTACCAAGGAGAACAATGCTTTCAAAAATCTTAAAGAAAAGCTTATCTCTCAACCTGTGCTTACACTATCGGATCTCTCAAAGCCATTTGAGGTCCAATGTGATGCTTGTGGTGATTGTCTTGGAGCTGTTTTTCTCCAAGAGGGGCACACCATAGGCTATGAAAGTCAAAGGCTCAACCCTTTTGAGCAAGCTCTAGGCATATATGAAAAGGAACTCCTCACAGTTCTACATGCCTTAGACTCATGGAAGCACTATTTATTGGGGACTCCTTTCATTCTGCGAACGGAATACCAAAGTCTTAAGTACTTCATGACGTAGACCAAGCTCTCTGACAAACAAATGAAGTGGGAAAATTTCCTTTCGCAATTTCATTTTCATATTGCTCACATTGCTGGCAAGCATAATCAAGTAGTTGATGCACTCTCAAGACGGCCGAGAGTGAATGCGGTTTCCATAGCAACTCACAATGATCTATCTTCAATGATAGATGAGTACGCTATTGATCCCAATTTTAGAGATGTGATTTCAGCCCTTGCATTAGGGAAGAAAGAAGAACCATTTACTTTACAAGATGGTTATCTTCTCTATGGCAATAGACTATGCATTACTAACTCACTACGTGAGAAAGTAATGTATGAATCTCATGCTCCACCTTATGCGGGGCATAGAGGGATTCAGTCTACCTTAAAGGGAATTGAAACATATTTCTATTGGCCTACCATGAAAGTGAACATACAAGAGTATGTTTCTAAATGTGTGATATGCCAAAAGACGAAGTTTGATAGAGGGAAGCAACCTGGATTGCTTCAACCTTTGTCAATCCCTAATTCACCATGGGAGAGCATATCCATGGATTTTATCTTTGGATTGCCTAAGTCTATCCATGGGAATATGGGGATATGGAAAATAGTAGATAGATTCAATAAACAAGCTTATTTTATGCATGTCAAAAAGACTATCAAAGCCCATCAAATGACAACCCTCTTTAAATTCACAAATCTTCAAGTACCATGGATTGCCAAAGTCTATAGTAACGCGGATAGAGATCCTAGAATGACTAGTAATTTATGGAAGGGTCTCTTTGAGAATTTAGGAACAAGGCTAAATTTCTCTTCAGCCTATCACCTGCAAACGGATGGCCAAAGTGAAATAGCTAACCTAACAATTCTCGATCTACTAAAGCCTATGTAACGGAAGTAGATCAAAGATCTACTAAAAGCCTATGTAACGGAAGTAGATCAAAGATCCCAATGGGAGAAGTACTTACCCTTAGTGGAGTATGCCTGCAATAACACTGTACATAATTCCATGGGAAAAGCACCTTTTGAGGTAATTGAGGGAAGATAAAAAAGTCTCCTGCTACTTAAGGTACACTTGAAGATCTTCGCTGTAGATGAGTATAGCCGAGACCTACAAGAAACTTTCAAAAGTTTAAGGATGCTATATCTATTTCACAGCAAAGGCAAAAGGCTGCTCAAACACAATCAATTTTGAAATAACAATGCTTTAAGATTTTGAAAGTGGAAGCCAAACTTTTGCAATTGCAAAAAACTGGTTTGCCGATGATGTATTGGAAAACTGGCCAAACCCTCATGAATCCTTATCGAGCAACTCCAAGTTGAGGTCTTGAATGCCCTGGGTACTTGCCCTAATTCAAAAAATGTCCTTGCCCTAAGGCCGAAGGCCTTTGGGTGCTTATGTATGAAAAAGAAGATTGGCAATGGCAAGCAAGCCGTCAAGGGCAAGAAAGAGGGAGAGAGAGAGAGTGTGTGTTCAGTAGCTTTTCGGGCCACGCTGCTGTGATGGAGTTTCCTCCTCATGGCCTCGCACTCCATTCAAGCACGTGTGCACAAGTTATGTTGGCCATGTACTTTCTCTGCCCCCTCGCCGCAAGCGGCTCTACACATGTAGTTTTTTCTCCCCTTGTTCCTCGGTTGCCTCCTCTCTAGAGAGTTTTCACGCCCCTCCGTTGCTCATGCACATGTAAAAAGGTAGTGGGTGGATCCATGCCCTTTTCCCCAAAAGAAGATGATCTGATACATTTGTGAAGCCCCTGGTGGAACTGCTTTGAAATGAACCTCCGAACCTCCCTTTATATAGCCCCCTGGGCCTCATTCCCTACCCACACTAGTAGCTGGCCCCTTGGGCCTAGTCCTTGACCACCGGGGTTTATGCCCTTGGCATGACACCCCCTTATTAAAGGTGAGAAATAATTACCAAACTTCTTCATGTACTTCTAATACTGAATGATTCTGATGCTTGTGGGTGCATAATACGATGAAAACTCCTCCAAACTTGTGGATACTACGGATGTAATTACTGTTGTGATGTAAACACTGACCATACAAGATACAAGGTAGCCTCTCATAGAATACTAGCATTGATGTTTACTCTACCTTGAAAACAAGTACTAACTCTTGAATAGTCGCATTGTGAGAACATTGCAAGTGAAGATGAAAGGTAAGGGTGCTTGGAGGTATTTCCAATGGTACCATGTTAATGAAAGTGGATGCATGCTAAATGAGAGTGCAAATGTAGAAGAGGACTAGGCGTCCTTTCTCCAACTCCTTCCTTTCTCCAACTCCTTCCATATACACATACAAGGCAAGAAAATCTTGGTATTCAAGATCTAATTTTTTGTGTATCCAATGTCGATCTTCGTTCAAAGACACTGGCAATGAAGACGGGAGCGTCCACCAGGAGTGGCTAGTAAGTCCGGGGTAGGGACGTGAAGCTTCTTTAAGAAAAAAAACTAAAAGAGGTTTCTTGTTTGCTTGGGCTCTTGGTTCCTCCCTTCAATTTGCGAAGTTGAAGCACACATAGAGCTCCGATATCAATGTCAGGTGCAACCGAAGTGTTCAAGGATTGAGCTCGGATCTTGTCAGTTTTAGCGGAAGTGGTTAAGGATTTAACTTGGACCTAGTACTCTGCACAAACACAAGGGACACTTTACTTCACTTGAAAGAATTGAACTAAACTGAATTAAAGAGAGAGACACAAGAGAAAGAGAAAAGAGACGACATTGAATGTTGGGTCTCAAACCCTCAAGAGACCCCTTTCTTAGTTTCTAGAGCAAGTACTTTCTTTATTCTTACAATGATTAAATTTTGAGATGCTAGTGCTAATGGGTACTAATGATATTGATGTTGAGTACTACTAGGTACTGACGACAAGGTATTAATGGTTCTATGTTGAGGACGATCACGACGACACGAGGTACTGATGGGTTGTGTGTCGACAATGATGACAACGACATGATGGTTTTATGTTGATGACGATGATGACAACAACGAGGTACTGAGGGGTTCTATGTCAACAATGGTGAGGTATTGTTGGGTTCTATGTTGACAAGGATGATGACGATGACCAGATAGTGAGGGGTTCTATGTCGACGAACGATGATGACAACGACAAAGCTAATGGGCTGCAATCTGAAGAAGCTCTTGATGCTCGTGGGCTGAAATGTGAAATCATAATTGGGAATGCTGATGGGAATCTACTAATGTGGTGAGGCTACGGTGTCATGGATAATGGGTTCGCGAGGTGATTTGGGTCAACACGGGGCTGCTCGTTGTGGGAAAAATAATGGACCAGATGCACTACACCACACAAAATCTCCAATGATGCCTTGATAGATTAAAATAAACACCGTGAAAGCCTTAAGATGGTAATGGTGAACCCCAAGTGAAATTAATTACAAAATTTGTTGTTAACGGCACTACAAGATCAATTCTCGAGCATCATATTTGTAGTAGGTTTGGAACACCCCTAGAAATCTTATCAGATTGAGGCTCGGGTTTTAGGATAGACATTTTGAATGATCTCTTGAGGAGGTTAAAAGCGAAACACTTGCATTCCACACCATACTATTCTCAATGCAACGGATTGGTGGAAAAAGTGAATGGAATGATATGTAAGATCATTTCTAAGCAGGTTGTGGACCGGCCTAATGATTGGGATCATCATTTGATTGCTTCTCTTTGGGAATATATGACATCTTTCAAGGTATCTACCCAATTCACCCCTTTTAATCTAGATAATTGATAGGAGGCACTTATCCCCATTGAGGTAGAGCTCTCAAGCCTGTGAGTTCTTGCAAGAGTTGCAACAAAACCAAAAGAGGCTCTACATGAAAGGATCTTAGATCTCTAACGACTTGAGCTAGATAGAGAAGAGTCCATTGGTCACTACATCACCCAAGCTACATGCCAAAGGGACAAAATCAACAAGAAGCTCAAGGGGAAAGGATTGAAATAAGGTATGATGGTTCTTCTCTATGATAATTGACTTGATACTCGATACAAATTTTTTTTTTTGGCAAAGATGGGATGGACCTTTCATGATAAAAACAAAGTTTGGGAATGGTAGTTGCAGACTAGCAGATCTATCAAGAAAACTCTACAATGCAAGACCAGAGTCAATGGATGGAGATTGAAGCCCTACTTTGTACGTATCAATCCGCTCGTAAGAAGTCATCTACCTACCTCATCTAAGCTCCAAATTGGCATGGCTCCATTTGGCTTGGCAAATGCTTCGCATTTTTTTAAAGCTTTGATGTGGAAAGAAGACCCAGCCTCCTTCAAATTTAAACCTACCCAAAGCAACCTCCCATCTCCCATTTATGGGACCATGGTGATGAAGAGTAGGTCTAATGGAGTGAAAGAGTGCATGTCACTCCTCCTAAAGAAGGAAAAAAAAGGGAATTAAAAAGAGAAAAAAAAGAAGAAAAAAAAGGAAAAGAAAAAGAGAAAAAAAAAGATGTATATATTTTTCTACACTATTAATTTATGTAGAGTAAATCCCTCTCCTTGTTTAACCTTTGTGGAAACACATACACCTTACTCTTCCTAAAAAAATCACCTTTGTTATATCTTTTTATTACTATCCTTTTCTTTTTTGCTTTATAAATAAAATTAAGCATACAATAATTAACTATCTGCCTTCAAACTTTCTTACCTCTTGTAAATTACTAGTAGGAAAATAATACATCTATATTCCACCCCATATAGATAAATTATCATGGAAAATTAACTCTCCACGTGCCTTTACCAAGATTATGGTCTAGCTTTACAAGTCTTCTACGCCCTACATAGGTGGCCCAATATCTCTTAAGAATATCCGTATATTTTTTCTCCTTTGAAAAAAAAACTCAAATTGTATATTCTTTTCATAAGAAAATGAGTTTGAGACCTCCTCTCTTTGTTTAAGCATCATACCCCTTTTGAAAAAACATGATTCCCATTGGATGCATACAAGCAAAGGGCCCATACAAGAAGATTTGGATGCAAAAGGTTCCCTAGCCTATTTTGGACCTTCCAAACCGAATTCCTTGGGGCATGGTCGTGAAGAAGAGTCCAAATTCATATCAAACACTTTAAGAAGGTCAAATTTTCTTTTCAAAGCATCTCATTTTGAGCTACAAGTCAATAGTTATGGTGAAAATAGTGTAAACGCGTCACAACCGCAACAAAAGAGGATTGTAAATCAAATAAATCAAGAGGGTAAAATTTTATCTTACCCTACCCCTCTTCTAGAAGGTGAACTAATATTTTAGGTAACATGCATGAGATGGAACCGATCTAAGGATAGACCAAGACAAACAAGTTGATGATACCCTACAGGAGCCACCAATAAGGCATCATGGTGGGCCCCACATACATTATGCACCCCTATGGAGTCTTCACAGTCTATTTTTTTTTTGTGAGTAAATAATCCATTTGATGTCCGATATTCAATAAGTGGTCAAAGGACACATAATTAAGGCTAATCACTCACCCTAATTAAGTGTAACATAATCCCACTCTTGCACAATTATAAATAGCCCCTCTTGGAGAGACTCAAACCCACACACTTATTTTAACTTCTTTTTGGTCTTGAACGATAGTAGAGAACCCCCAACTCTGTCTCTTTCACATCCAAATCCCTCCCTCCTCTTTGGAGGAAGTGCAACTCTATCATCCACTCTTCCTATTCTACAATCTCTTACTCCATCAACCCAATAAATCATTGTAGCACCTAAATAATTTGTAAATACATCGTGATTTCTCTCGTTTTCATGATAATGATCATTAAATCATCTTTGATAATCAACTGTTGCAATTCGTGATGGTTGGCTAGCGTCTTTCCTCCCCTTAAAATTGCGTGAGAAAATCAAGTGTTCCACTCTCAATTTACCATGGGATTGTTTCTCCACACTTCTCACTCCAAATCTCTTTCGCTTCATCACATATGCATGTGACTACCTCTTATGTGATTTTATTTGTCACGGCATTGCATAGATGGAGATGAGCTCTCTATGCAAAGTGTGTGAGTTTGTTGGTAGGTGATTCCCCTGTGTTTTCTGAGAGGCAAGTCTTGTGCACATGATCTTTGATGAGTATTTAAGAGAGGAGGAGTTTGGATATATCATGGGTCTTCTTATGGGAGAAGGTGAAAATAATTCCACAAATTGCTTATTCACATTTGGTGCATGATATTGGGTTGTGTAATTGCTGGTGGTGTCAAGTGTCCAAAGTGTACATAGTAAGGAGTCTCAAAGATCATTGCTTGAGTGGGCATGTGCAAGTGTTATTTGGTTGGTTTCATTCTCCACTCCCAAAAGAAGGTGGTGCCCCAAGCAGTTTGCGTGCTCCTTTACAAGCATTTTGTGAGGGTTGGCTCATTGGGTTTAGAGGCCCCATTTCAAAAAGCTTGCTCTCACTAACCAAGGGGTTCAGATTGCCAAGGAAACATCCAAGGTTGTGAATTAAATATTTATTTATCTTCATTAATCTCTACTTTTGGTGTTTAATAGGTCAAATGAACTTTGGTAATATATCCTTGAGGGTTGAAAATTGCACTTAATCTTTAGGTAGGTATAAGGTATTTTCTACCTCATAGTAAGCATATGATCTGATTTAGTTTCATTTTTTAATACGTTTTGGTTGAGCTCTACAAGTGGGATGCATATGCATGAATGCTTTCATCCACTTTTCTCCTTGGACACAGGAAAAGATCATGTAAGAGAAAAGAATTTTGGGAAAGTCCTGTATCAGATACCATTATGGAAACCTTTCACTTTCACTCTTAACTGCTCATTACAATACCATCAACAGTTATAGACCTACATGGTAGGGTTTCATTTGGCACATGTTGTTAGTCACAAGGTATGCACCATTATCTAGGAACTCATGGAGTTTCCTTTAGCTAGTGTGGAGCAAGGTTTATGATGGTCTCTCTCACTGATGTCATTGAGTAATTATAGCTACATGCAGACACAAGTACATCTTGTACTAGATAGATGTCCTATTTCTTTACATCATTATAGAGATATATTTCACATGTGAAGAATACGAGTCTGTGGGACCTACACTAGCACCTGTTGTCCAATTATGTGTCTTGATAGAGTCCCTAGATACTAGAAAATGGTCTATTTATTAGACCATTTTGAGCACGTAGTGTAGTATCAAGAACAATTTTAGTGGCTAGAAATTTCTAGATACTGAGTATGACTTGTTATGGTTACAACTACTCTTAAACAACATCAATGGATGGTTGTTTACATACCTCGCAATGCTGTGGTCTGTTAGTGAAAAGGTTTCATTGTTGGTACCTAGATGTGGTTATTTCTCACATTCTATTATGGTGCAATGATTTTAGCAAGGATTTTCAATAATTGTGATGAAAAGTATTTAGTTTCTTTTCATAGAGCTATTTAGCATGTTATTCCCTCTTTTTTCATGTATCCTATGAGCATAACATCCACCATAAGCATTGGCAACTATAGTCATGAAATTGCAAGTTTGGATATATTTTTGCTAAATGCATGCACACTATGTGTTATCGTCCTTGGTGTTTAACAAAGATATATTTGGAGTGACATGAAAGTTCATGAAATTGATAGCTTATGAAGCATTTTATACCATAGATTTAGTATCTCCATGAGATTTATTGTGAGTCTACCAGCCACCATACGAGGTGATGGCTCGGTATGGATACTTGTAGATAAGTTGACTAAAATATGTAAGGTTTATTCCTCACACTATTCAATCTCTAAAGTTAACCAAGTTGGCCATTCATAATCTATTCAATCATATAGCTTACTCAACAATATTGGAAATAGTTGTGGCCCACATTTACCAATCATTTCTCGAGGATTGTATATAAATGGTTGGGAAGAAACAAATTAATGTTAATATTATCACTCATCTTGAGACAAATGGGAATCCTAAAAGTGAATCCAATGCTAAAGGATATGATAATAGTATACATTAGCAAGGAACAATGCCATCGAAGAGATTACTCTCTAGTTCGGAGTTCAATTATCATGATGCAAAGTATATTGTGACTAATTTCAATCCCTTCATGTTTATGTCAAGTTTTCCACCTCGATCACAAATTATAGTGGGAGTGACTACTGATGAGAAATGATAGCAAATCAAGGACTTAAACTATGCTGACGAGATACGTCATTATGTCACTTTCATAGAAAGTTGACAAGAGGATTTTTTACATGTTCTAGCACCTTCAAAGGTCTAGAAATTGGTCATTTATTTAGTCACCTCTAAGTTGTGGTAACTCCTTTAAAATACTCCAGTGAGTTCTAAATAGAGTCTCCACACTAATTTGGATATAAGCTGGTTACACAAATAGTTTCAAGGGACAGCAATGTGGAATTCAAGATGTTGTCTCATTGCATTAGGCAATCTAAAAAGACAAACTCTGTATATGAAGATTTCCATAGTGGAAAATTACTTAGTCTTAGATGCCCAATTGGACATATGAGAAAATCTTGCCACCCTGTATACATCTCCTCATCTAAAAGCTCTTCAGTTATATCCGTCAGTTGTAGATTTTGATCACTCCTTGCTTTGGTTAAAATCCCTTGGCATGCTTGAACAATTTCATAACGGGCACCATATTGCATACCAAGAGAGAGCTTCAAACCATCATTTTGAGTTGTCCTATGCTCAAGATTGTGAAGGGCATCTTGTAATGGTGTTCATAGATGGGTGACATCTCCAATGGTACGAGCTTGGGTATTACGCCTATTCACACATTGTAAACAAAAAATAAATAGATTTTGTATAATTTTTCAACTTGTCAATTCATCACATGAGAATGGGTGACATGAGAAGTATATGTTAAGATTATTTTACATTTTAATCGATATGAATTTTTTTTAATGTTACGCTAATATATATCTCCAGTCAGAATTGTGAGTATGTCTTTAAAAGAAAAAGAAAAAAAAATACGAATTTACATGTTTGTGTGTAGTTTGTTGAAGATAGTTAATAGCTCCCTAGAAAAATTTCAAATGAAACAAAAGTAAGTAATTGGATCCGGCACTCAATTTTTGAAAATTATGCTTATATTTTTTCAAATTAGAGGAATCAAGACTACAATAAGAGATCTATAGAATGTCTCAAATTATAGATGCTTAAAATGCCTCTCCAATATTGGCCTCATGTAGAAACTCAAGGCTTGATTTAGGTGACCTTGAGAATGTAGATGCAAGCTCTTCCTTTTGATAGAAAAAAGAAAGAAATGTTATAAAATTTAAGATGGTCGGCCCAAAAATAATGAGTGACATGCCAAAAACAAACAGCTAATCAAATTTTATCATGTGCACTCTACTTGGTGTTCCAACTACTTTTCATTCCAAGTGTTCCAACAAGTCTTCACAAGGCAAGGTTTGTGAACTCACCTAACAAATTCCTCACCGACTGTATGTATGAGCGTCGTGTAGGTTTCAACCAAAGCTTGTACCTCAGCCTACCAAATAAGAAAGCATCAGGATATACATCCCAAATAGTCAAGAAGTTAATTGAACTAATGCATACCTACAGTTTGTTCATTAATTAAATAGTTGCATAGATTATTTGCTACTTTAACTTTAATAGCAAGTCCTAAGGTCGTGGAGGTCGACGAGCAGCACATGAGATGCAGAGTGAGAGGGCGCACAGAAGCCGAGCAGGGGCAAAATCATAGCAACATCACGAGACGCATTGCGATGCCCACCTTGCCACCATCTCGTTGCTTCTGCAACTAGCTGTTGCTGCACCCCTTTCCTACCCTCTAAATGCGTTGCCTTTGTTGCCTCGTGATGCGCTACATATCACCAAATCCCCTCAGCGTTTACGCTTTCCCTCACAAGTCGCCACCCTGCATCCTTAGCCCCACAGGTCGTAAGTACCCTCCTAGACCTAAGCACACTCACAAAGGGATGCTGATTTTGCAGACGAACGCAATAGAAGGAGAATGAGAGAGTCGAAGCCCTTGCTCCCGCATACGAGGACTGATCTCCTGACTTGCTTGTAAGCGCTTAGCGGGGGGAGAGAGAGAGAGAGAGAGAGAGAGAGAGCCCTGTGTTGGTGCTTGGTGACCTCGACTTGCTTCTTCCGTGCATTCGTCACTATCTTTCTGTACCCGTACTCCTTGCCATCGCTTGCAGCGCCAAAAGATCTCTATTTGCACCCTCGCCTCGATACGTGACATATCTCTCTCTCTCTCTCTCTCTCTCTCCTTTCCTTGAATTGGTCAAGAGGAAATTGTAAGAAATCCAGTTAATTTTTTTGTATTATCAAATTTTTGTCTATTTTGGCACGCAATTTCTCCTTCTCGCCATCTCGGCTTCTCCCTTTCTGCTTAACGGCACGATATTGTGGTTTCATGTTGTGGTTTTTTGGATCTCTTAGAAAATGATCAATATGTAGGAAAATTTAACATTTATGAGTAGATATTGACATAACATACATAGTTTACATGCTTTGCCTATGCTACTAGTAGCTTAAGGACGACTACGCTTGTTAGTTGTATAAAATGTCTCAAATTCTTAGTGAGCTCAAAAAATGAACTGCATTCAAATGGCTAGTTATATGGGATATTTAGGTGCCCAAGAGATCATGGAAGAAACTTTTATGTTATTGAATCATCTACACGATCAAAGTTCCCTATAAACTTTATTGAAGCTACCAAAAAATTAATACAAGTGCAAAATTTAACAGAAAAACTAGATTACAAAATTCTAGTATTAGGGGATAATTGTCAATTTAAGCATATAAGTCCTCTTTAAAGCAAGGAGACATGTTGAAAACTAGTAGGGCCAACAATCTACCAATCTAGACTTCACAAATATGATTTTGAGAGTCACTTAGTGTCGTGGTGAGCAAATAGCAACTTGAACACATAACCTTTTGATTAACAAGATTCATACTCAAGATCATATGTAAGACACCAAAACCCTGCTCACAAAAGTTATCTTCCTTTAGAGAGCTATAACTTCCACCTATCCCTTAGATGACAACTCTCTTTTTGGGCATGAGGGTTTAAAAGTTGCTTTGAAAAATGAGTGCAAGACACCCAATAAGTAAGAGTAACTCCACAAATAACGCAATGGTGTTGGTGGTACTGCCTCTTAGAATTAGTGATATCATTTACATGTGTCGCTTACAATTGATAAATAGTCTACATTACCTTTTAGTTATCTTTATGTACATATCAAGGGCCATTGATTATGATTCTTAATACCAAATGGGTAATGGGACATTTTTATGTCGTGAGACACTTTTATGTCTTGTGAAGTGGTACCTCCTCTTAGAATCAGTGATATCATTTACAATTGATAGCTAGTCTACATTACCTTCTAGTTCTCTTTATGTACATATCAAGGGCCATTCATTATGATCCTTGGTAATGGGACATTTTTATGTTGCGAGACACTTTTATGTCCCGTTAAGCAATCAATTTTCTCAAATTAATTGAAGAAGTCCATAATGAAATTTCTAGCATTCTATATCTACAAAGTTGTTGTATGAGAGAAAAAAAAAGCAGAGTTTTTTTGTAAGATACTAATTTTGCCTATAACCTTAATATCAAGAAACTTTTCTCAACTTAAACCGACCAAAAAATGTGTGCTTTTTTTGCCAATTTCTAATTATTTTGAATATACATCCATTTGTGCGGCGGGGGGGGGGGGGGTGTGGTGTGTTAAGGGGATGGTTGGCTCGGAAGTCTAAGGCTGAATAAACTTGGACAATGCAAGAAATTGTGCCTCCTATCGCCTGGTTTTGAACCCAAGATCCCGTAACCTGGGTTTTGTGACACATGGGCTAGCCATTTTACCTGCGCATGATGTTGTACACATGCACACTTTTACAGCCCTCTATTGTTCACTTACAAACATTTTTCAGGTTTAATTTGTGGCTGGGTTTAGTTTTTGAGTGGATGTTTACAGTTGCAATCTCTTCGACCCTCGTGCATAGACTTTCCAACCCTTGAACATCCCCATCCCCCCCCCCCCCCTTTTTTCCTTTTAATGATATGTGTTACTTAGTCACCAGGGTTTGCTCAAACAAAGAGTCAAAGTTGGAGGGGTAGCCAACACTGCAAGGGTCGGAAGTTATGGTTCCAAAAGACGACACAAACTATTGCCAAAATCAATCTAGTGTCTTGTTAATCTATAAAGATAAACTCCAGAGTGCCAAATAAAGGTCAAAGATCCATAAAATAGATGAGGTTTTTGAACTCCAGAACTTTCTAGATTCTCGTAAGACTTTTGAATGATGTTTATGGTATCTTAGAGCACTCCCCCATGGGAAATGTTTTTTTACGAGCGCGTTTTAGGAATCCAGCAAGCAGATTTCAAAACGATTCTTTCTCTCTCTCAACCCTTGAGGATCCACTCTTTTTTTCTCTGTCCTCTCTATCTCTCTCATAGATTTCTTTCCTTGGGGAGCACACATGCACAAGAACCAAACACACCTGGATCAACAATTTTGATCCCTTGAGCAATAAAGGTCTCTCTCTCACTTTGTCTCTTGCAGATCTCTCTCTCTCTCTCTCTCTCTCTCTCTCTCTCTCTCTCCATGCCCCCCTTTTCTCTCTTTCTCTTGCCCCTCCACCCCCCCTCCCCTCCCCTCCACCCGTAGTCCAAGTGGAATGGCCATGTGGACTACCAGCCACCGATGGTCCACATGTCCATGCCATGTGGACTATCGGTGGCCGGTGGTCCACGTGGACTATGGGTGGATAAAGGTGTGGAGAGAGAGAGAGAGAGAGAGAGAGAGAGAGAGAGAGAGAGAGAGAGAGGAGGGGTGGAGGTGCAAGAGAAATAGAGAAAAGAGGGGATGGAGGGGAAGGAAGGAGAGAGAGAGAGAGAGAGAGAGAGAGAGAGAGAGAGAGAAGGGTGGAGGGGGAAGAGAGAGAGAGAGAGAGACAGAGAGAGAGAGAGAGAGAGAGGGTGTACGTAGAGAGAGATAGAGAGGGTGTGTGTGTAGAGTGATATATAGATAGAGAGGCAGGGGTAGATTTCAATGTCATGTCCCTATTATATAGAGAGAGAGGAAGGGGTAGATAGAGAGAGAGGTAGGGGTAGATTTCAATGTCATGTCCCTATTATATTTTAATATAAACTTGTTGTAAATATTATTCTTGGTGTTAAATGTTTTGGGTGTATACTTGTCCTTATGTGTGTGTGTGTGTGTGTGTGTGTGTGTGTGTGTGTGTGTGTGTGTGTGAGAGAGAGAGAGAGAGAGAGAGAGAGAGAGAGAGAGAGAGAGAGAGAGCTTTACAAGAGAAGGGAGGGAGAGACCATTATTGCTCAAGGGAGCACAATCTTTTATTGAGTTGTGTTAAATATTTGAAAGAGTGTGTGTATGTTTATTGATTCGGATGTATTTTGTTCCTTGTGTATGCGTGCCACCCAAGGAAAGAAATCTATGAGAGAGAGAGAGAGAGGAGAGAGAAAAAGAGTGGATCCTCAACTATCAAAGGTTGACAGAGAGAAAGAATCTTTTTGGAATCTGCTTAGTGGATTCCAAAAAAGCACTCGTCGAAAAATGCTCGCCAAAAAATTACCCCCCCCCCCCCCCCCCGAACCCTTAAAGGACCAATGAATTAGGAGGGCCTGAGTGTACTTTGAGGACCCTTTAGCGAGTTACCTCATCCCATATAGCACGCAATAGGCGAACATAATTTACATTTTTCTCAATCTTCATCTTGCTCTCTTGTTGCACAACTGCCTGTAGCAGATTCAAATGGTGATCAACAAAGGTGGGGGGTGGTTGAGATACCCCGTATCATAAATGTAGCAGTCACCTACTCCTCCACTACAAGGTGGAGTGGAAACCGGTCATGGTAGTATGGGGCACACATATTTTTCCTAGAGGGACCTCCAAAAGTGCCCTTAGAGGGCCTATGGGGGAGCCCTGCAGAGAAGAGTTGATAGATGGTGTTGACCATGCTTTCAAGGATGTTTGAAGCTACACCACGTGCATACACTCCCGATAGGTGGTGATTGTTCACCCTCAATCGGCTATCCATTAAACCAATGCATGTGCGCATGGTAAGGGAGGAGAATGAAAGTGAAAGATGCTCAAAATGTATAGAAAAATGAAGTGATGTGAAGTGAAAGTATTTTTCTTTGTGCTAGCATGCCCACTGCCATACCTACACACACCTACCCTGAACAGGCTCATGCACACCTTCGTGTTGCCCACCCGTATAAGAGTAGAAAGGGTCTAGATGTAGACTAACAAAGAAGAGAAAAAGGAGTATAAGAGAGTTTGTGATCCTTTTCCTGTGCTTTCATCCTCGAGTGTCATGTAGTTGAAGTTGTGTGCGAACACCACAGAGCTGGACTGACGGGAATTGGATCGTGCTAGCTAGGGTGAATGAAAGAGAAACATAGTGCAAGTGTGTGAGTGTGTGTAAGCAAGATTATCATTCAAGTGAATTAGGTTCCAAGATAGATTAGCTTGGACTCATAAACACAATCTTGAGTATTGACTTAGCTAAGCACAGGCTCGCCATAGACAAGCATGTAGTGCAAACTTGAAATGTGTTTATTCATGAAAGTGAGCTTTAAGTAGCTCTACAACTTGACTCCATTACATGTGGGATAATTCCTCCTATTTCCTCCTTCACTCAGACTTTAGGACAAAACCCACACTTTACAATTCTCCCCTTGGGATTTGGACTAGGACAATATTGAAGGTGCAATATCCACTCAGGATGATAAGTTGGTATCCACACAAGATGGTAAAATCCACACAGGTTGACAAAATCCACACAGGATGATAATATCCACACAGGAAAATAAAATTCCTCCCCTAAAAGTAGAGAGGCTGCATCTTCAAAGTATGTCATCATAGAAGACAAGGTTGTTCTCACCTTCGTCTTCTTCTTTGTCCTCTACCATGTGAGTTGATCCTTTGTTAGATCTCCTTTTTCCGTAGCTTCTACTATTGCTTATTTCTCCACTGCTATTGCCTTCATTTAAGGAGGATGTCTCTTCTTAACACATTTTTTGCAAGATTTGTTTGTGTATCAATATGCTACGTGTCCCATTCTTCCACATTCATAACACTTTGTCACATTTGATGATGTCGATGGTGAATATCTTCCCCTTGAGGATGTTGTGACAGCAGCCCCTCCTGACAATATTAATAAGTCTTTTTTCTTCCTTTCTTCTGTTTGAATTAAGTTGATGACATCTTGGAAAGGTGGAGCCAGTTCTTTCTCTTCAAGAATAGTGACTAAGTGGTCATAAGAGGGTGGCAGTGCACTTAAAAGCATGGCCACTTTATCATCTTTTGGTACTTCACACTGGATGTATGTGAGATGCATGATAATTCTCTTAATCCCATTTACTAGGCTAGCAATGTCCTCCCCTTCAATCATAGCAATCTTGTAAAGTTGGCGTTTGAGACTAACCTTACTTCTTTTATCCCTCACTCCAAAATTGTTTTCTAGGACATTCTAGGCTTCATGTGCTTGCTCACATTCGGTTATGAAATGCACATAGTTTTCATGTAAGGAGGTGATGAGAATACCTAATGCTTGTTCCTCTTTGGCCAAATTATGTGCACTTGATATGAGTGTAGATGCCCAAGTGTGCACTCCATTGGTGTCAGCTTGTTGTTCTAAGTCAATGCTGATAACAGACCATAAGTGTGAGAACCCTAGGAGCTAGAGACTTGGATCCTCCACCCAACCGCCCATACTTATAGGCTCTTAGCCCTAGGATCCCCTGTCCACATTGCTAGCTGGCACGTGGTCAGGGTCCGTGACCCCCCTGTAGGGTAGGGCCCTGCCCGTAGGACCCGTGTCCTGACATTACTCCCCCCTTTGGAAGAGTTTTCGTCCTCGAAAACACAAGTGGTGGTATCTTCATAAGAACACTAATGTTTTCCACCGTGGCATCCCTCATGGATCCAATGGTTTGTTGAATCGGAACCCGGTTCATTGGGAGGTTCAATGAAATCAAGAATAACATCTTGATTTTCCACATTGTTGTCCCTGTACAACCGCCTTGGTTAACCGACCCGTAACCAACATAATGTGAAGACTCCATTTAAAAATC
Source organism: Adiantum capillus-veneris (assembly GCF_014529385.1). Classification (NCBI taxonomy): domain Eukaryota; kingdom Viridiplantae; phylum Streptophyta; class Polypodiopsida; order Polypodiales; family Pteridaceae; genus Adiantum; species Adiantum capillus-veneris. The sequence continues at coordinate 90,053,610 of NC_140939.1, read as the reverse complement.
ACTTGAGTATAATAAACGAGTTATCATAACAAAGAGGTGTCTAAATGTATATCCAAGTTTCAGACTTTCTAGAGGTACTTGAATGTGCAATATAACCTCGGCTCATCTTTCCATGAAAGTACTATGCTAACATATTCATCAGCAGCAACCAAGTCCTTGACTTGCTATGGTTTCTTGCCAGTAGCCAACCGTATCAAAACTGATGATTAAGGTTGATAACTTGAGAATAACAGAGAGAGACTAAAAGTAGCCGTAACATGCCTTTCATCATATGAAGCAAACTCCAAACTAGAAAGGTAACCGATCCAGTTGTTTCACTTCTTGCTAACGTATGCACTTAGCATATCCTTTAGTGTGATTTAACGTATGCACTTTGCATATCCTTTAGTACTAAATAGAACGCTTGTAAACTGCCCATCCTACTCGGGATGAATAGCAGCAGTAAGAGTGAGGTGCTTTTCCCCCAACCACTTACAGAAAGTCGCCCACGACTGACGACAAACTATGACTCAATCATTGAGTATCCAGCCATATACTCGATATGGAATGGAGACAACCAACTAGGTTGAAAGCAGATTGGAGTTTCAAGCATCCAATCACAAACACCCATACTTAGCCATCACCTTGTATTGCACCCATACTAAATCTGCAAGAGAAATTGCACTGGCAGTGCAAAAAATTGCAGAAACAATAATGTCCATGAAGTTGCATGCCGCTCCGAATAAATTTGTGTTAAACACTAGGGCCCATAACACCTAGTGTGCATGCATTTAACACAAACATATCCGAACTGCAAGTCCATGATGAGACTTTGGACCATAACAGAATGTGACAACCCGGTCACACCTAGGTACCAACCATGAGACATTCTCATGTACATAGTGATAGCCGTTTTTCGGCTTTCCATAATTGCCATAGTAAGCTACCTCACCCTATCAAATCACTGAAACATTTTGTTTATCCCTACCATTTCACTGTACATAGGCGTGTGTGAGTTAGGGGACTTTTCTCATATTTTCTAAAAAACCTTCAATTAGCTAGTCATTGGGCTAGTTGAGCCAAAAAAATTAAAAAAATAGAAATTATATGTATATTATGGCCCAATTGTGTGTAAATATTTCATTGTATATAGGACCTAAATAAAAGGATTTTTCATAATTATTTTGGTATTTATTTAAATATTTCTACCTAGGTGTGTGTTATTTATGCTATGTACATTGACTCATCATTACCATATTTTTTCTTACCATTTGCATACTCTTTATTCCATATGAAAATAATTTCATGCAAGCTGCTCTTATTTTTTGTGTAACTCCATCCCAACAAAAATCCAAAAAAACTAGTTCTATTTATGTGTATATTTTTTCACTATTGTGATTTTTTCCTTCCTAAATCTATTCTCTATTACTCTCATAATTAGGCCACAAAAAATATTCATCTTTTTATGGTAGACTTATAATGAGAGAGATTTATTTTGATCCCTTTATATTTTTTCCACCTATATTATTTATATTTGACATGTACATATTTTTTAGTGGGTGTCTCTTCATTCATGGGACAATCTCTTAGCAAGAAAATCCAAACTTTTGAAGCCCCAATCATCTTCACATTGGGTTTCACCTCTTCAAAGTCAAATTCTCCTCTCTTCACATATACCTTTCATCGGGGGCACCATACCTTCTTAAGTGGAAAAGGACATGAATACTTGGTGATGAATGGATGTTTCCAAACCTTCTTCATTTGGTTCTTTGGTGTATGGAGGTCGCACATTGTGATGCTTCTGGTCTTCATCATAGATGAAAAACTTGTTGATTGCTACATGTGGATATTTCATCAATCAGTATCAAAATCTATTCTCTTCCAATGTGTTGGAAGCAATAGAAACCTTCGTCTATTATCTACTTATATGGTAAACTATTTGCAATATCTTCCAATAGCAGTTGGAAGCATGGATCAAGATTTCCTAAATCATGAAGGTCATAGAATTTTTGACTTGATGAGCCTACCCAGGTTGAATGAATTTTATGAGCTACAGTTCAGGAATTTGATCATACAAGCTCTTGAAGATCATAGCAGATATATCAACTTTACACAGGAGGAAGAGCAACCAATCTTTTATATCACATTCATAGTGATAGATGCAATGATGGACAACAATAGAATCTACAAGTTTCTTCAACTGAAATCAGTAAGTGATTCCATACCATACGTCTCTCTTTGGGAAAGATATTTCAAGATCTTTGATCCTGGGGGGTGCTTATGGAAACTTTCTCAATGGAGGAGGTTTACTCAGTCACGTCATTACATCCTGCTATTGGCTCTGAGAACCTTTGATATCACACAAGGTTTTTTAGTCATACAACAAAGGTTCTTCAAAGATGAGAGCAGACAAAGACAGACGTTACACAATCTACATGTTGTATGGTCGGATAAATGGTACATGAATGTACCATTATCTAAGGGGGAGGCTAATGATAGCCGTTTTTTGGCTTTCCATAATTGCCATAGTAAGCTACCTCACCCTATCAAATAACTGAAACATTTTGTTTATCCCTACCATTTCACTGTACATAGGCGTGTGTGAGTTAGGGGACTTTTCCCATATCTTCTAAAAAACCCTCAATTAGCTAGTCATTGGGCTAGTTGAGCCAAAAAAATAAAAAAATAGAAATTATATGTATATTATGGCCCAATTGTGTGTAAATATTTCATTGTATATAGAACCTAAATAAAAGGATTTTTCATAATTATTTTGGTATTTATTTAAATATTTCTACCTAGGTGTGTTTTATTTATGCTATGTACATTGACTCATCATTACCATATTTTTTCTTACCATTTGCATACTCTTTATTCCATATGAAAATAATTTCATGCAAGCTTCTCTTATTTTTGGTGTAACTCCATCCCAACAAAAATCCAAAAAAACTAGTTCTATTTATGTGACACAAACAAACGTTGTAGCTCGTGAGCTGAAATTTCACCTCAAATTTTTTCATATTTTTTTGAGCTACGAGCTGTGAGCTATGATTTTATTGGTGGACCCCAGTTTGCCCATGCTATGCAGCCACACTCCCTCTTCCACTTTATCATTTTCCTCTTTCACACACACTCCTCCCTCTCCTTCCCACTCCCAAACCTGCAACTCCTATGTTGTAATTCACACTCTTCACCATTGCCACATCTCTCACACCTCCATAGCCTTCATCCTCCATTTCTACACCCTATGTGTCCCCCTTTCTCTCTACATATATGTCCATATTACCATACTCTCTTCAACTTTGTAAAGAACTTCAAAAAATCAGAAAAAATCCAAAGATAACCTCTGCAAATGAAGGCTTTTATCATGAATTTTCCAAGGTTTGAAATAACATAGCTTCATCGATACGCGCTGCTTCGCCATGCTGACTGCTTCTTCTTCCGGTGTTGTAAAGAGGTGAATGTCAACTTCTCCAAAGCTTCAACCTCTCTTTACAAGCTCATCCCTTCTCTAACTTTTCTCATCATATATCTCACCATTTGGTGAATGATTTTGTAAATATTTTTTAGTGATAATTACTAACTAATAACCACTAACCTTATTGTAAAATGCACCCTCTACTAGAGTAGGCACTCCCAAATTATTCACTCAATCCTCTCTCCTTTCATCCTCAATAATTCTCTTCCCTTGAGTCCACATCCATGTGATTCAAAGGACAAGAAAGACCCACCCTCATTAAAAAATATATATATATGCATAGTCTTTTATTCCTTCAAATAAACTTGATTAGGCCTAATCCTAATCGGGGCTTCTAAAACCTATAAATAGAGTCCTTCTCTCCCTTGTGAATCATCACATGATCACACTACACCACACCATTCTCAACACATAACACACCACTCTTCAAGCCTAGTTGTGTAGAGTGTGTGCATTGTGAGTGCTCTATTCTATCACTACACATAGGTGCATGGAGAAGCTTGAAGTTAGTTATGCCATCTAGAGGAGTGGAGTGTATGCCATACTCTTCACCACACTTGTAGCCTACTCTTGTGCATGAATAAGATTTATAGTTTTGGGTGCAATTGTATGTTGCAACTACGACTCTTCTCTCCAAATTGACTTGATAAGTTGGCTAATCAGGTGGTTGAAGGTATATTGTCCTTGAAGTTTGTTGTGCCATTTCATGCTTGGTGGTTTGAGGGCTTGTTGAATTGTTTGCCTAAAAGGTCAATTGTAAGAGGGTGCTCGGTGAGAGGGCTCCCGTGACCCTAAGACAATTTGTGTATTGGCAACAAGGTCAAGTTTTGTGTTGTCTCTCTATTTCTCATCAAGCTTTGTGTGTATCTAGTCTTTAAGGCTAAGACTGAGTTGCTCAAGTTGATTTGTGCTCTTTACCTCTCTCTGGCGTGGTGAATGTTTGTGTTTGGTGTGTGTGGCTATCTTGCATTCCCCTCTCTTTGTGCGTTTGAGTACAAGGAGATATCACGTGCGTCCTAGTTTGCATCTACAACTAGGTGGTGCCCCTTTTCTTGTTTGGTTTCCAGCTGTGGGTTGTTGTTGTCTCTGATTGTGCTTGCCCCAGCCCCAATTGAGCAACATGGAAGCCTCGAAGGATGTTTAGAGGCCGCTCTTCTTGTTGCCCGCCCCGGACCGCCTCAATAGCATACTTAGCTATATGTAGAAACAACCCTCCGTTAAGGTGGTTTCACAGCACTTGTAATCGTAACAAGGTTGTACTTAGTACCCGACAATTTCTGGCCGCTGAAATTGCTCCTGATACTGTGTGCTCAAAATGGTCAAATCCATGGATGCGACCAGCACCTAGGGACTTCGTCGCGACACATTGTTAGATAGTTGGCGCCGGTGTCAGTCCCAGAGACTCATATTCTCCACATATGGAATATGTCTCAAACAAGGATATCAAGAAAAGAGACATCCATCAAGTACGAGCTGGTACTTGTGTGTGGAGGTAGCTACAAACACTCTGCGACAAGAGTAAGAGGGACCCTCATTATCATGCTCCACACTGGCTAAACTGAACTCCTTGAGTTCCTAGACCATGTTGTATCCCATGTGACAACATGTGCCAAATTGAACCCTACAAGTAGGTTCGTAACAGCATAAGGCAGAAAAATAGATTGGACACTTGGCCCAAATACTTTGTGTCGACATGCCCTTGGCATGGCTCTGTAACATTCAAGCGTACTTATACGTCTTGAGAAACCAAGTAAAGCATACTGAAAAAGGAATAACACCAAATCAATAGATGCGTACCTCGAGATTTGAACGTAATGTTCACTTACCCGTATTCAAACGAAGAGGAGCACGTCTCCTACCTGAAAAAACAAACAGTATTGCACTGGGAACCATTGGTGTAGCCTTCGCAATTCAACCCCTTTGGTTAAAATCTACGTAGTCAAACCCCTTGGTAAGATCCTTTGTAGAAACTGCTCAACTAGCAGATAACGGTAACCAACATAGTTAACCGTGTGCATAATGATTGGAATCAACTTGAAAAGTTGAGTTTGTCTGCTAACACATGGTAGATTGCAGAATTCTCTCCTTGCAAGTCTAACTGGGAGAGATCAAACTGTGATCTTCAATGCCTATAGGTGATTTAGCAGTCACCCGCTGGGTGATACTCCAAAATAGTGTGTCCATAGACACTCCATAGTGCTATAGAGAGAGCAGAAAATCCACCCAAGTGAACTGCCTAGCTCTTGTGGACGACCATGCTGTCTCAACTTTTTGCTGCCTCTAGACGCCATGGTATAGATCAGCTGATGTGAGTTTAAGAGTATCAGAACCTCAACTCAATTGTCGCACTAAAAAACATGTAGTGCTTAAAGAACACCCAAAAGATCTGTAACGGCAAGACTCTTGCTTGGCCATTAACATCGATGGGGACTCCATTGGGTAGATCTGTTCAAGCTGGAGAACAATCACCCAAGAAATGCCAACATTTGGGTCTTACCCTAGGTCTGACAATGGCTCTTAGCCTGTGTGGCCTATAGCCCTTATGACAATAATAAATTAGTGTTCAATCGACAAATCGATGAAGACTAATTTAGGTGGCGTCTTGGCCACTTTCTAGCTGAGAGTTAGAGCACCTTGGCTCAGGCTGACTCACGAGCAAAACGTGTATCAAAAGATTCTTAGAAAGTTCTCATTATTCTTCGAGAGAAATAAGAAAGATAGAGAAGGAGAGCATGCAGGGCTGAGGAACTTTTCTTAAGTTTCTGGAGTGTGTACCCAACCTGTGTGCTCTTACGCATCTTATGCTTGGCTTGCAGCTTATCCTAGCAGCATGCAACAATCTTCCTGTATGACGCTCTCATCGAGAGATATAACTGAAAACACAAGTCACACCTTGACCCACCTACCGTGTATTGGATCGTGATTGTACGAAAATGATTTAAATATGGCACTTTGCCAGTGAATTAAGTCCTAGGTTTAGGTTCCTTTTAGTGTTCTTGTGCGTTGACAGCAACCAAAGAAACTTTTTTAAAAAAATCACGTTGAACAATCCCTAACGCATCGTGTCCATGAGACAGAGTTGCTAGTGTGATAGTGGAAGCGTATTTCAAGAGGCGGTAGAATTGAATCCACCTAAATAGCATGCCTTGCCTGTAGAATTGTAAGCCCATGGCTATAGTGACGGCTTCAAACGTAAAAGCGAAAACCATAAGTGTTTTTCACAAGCTATACTGAAGAGTAACCAGTTGTCTTGAACTTTGGATGGAAGAACTCATTCCCATCCAACTCATACCCTATTCTACTATGCAAGAAAGAGCTGTCGTGTATATCATATACACCTTCTTTGCATGTAATGAACTAACATGTAGGCAAATTGATAAATCCCGCCAAGTATTTATGCTCATAGCAAACTCCAAGCGGGGAAAATCTCAATGCAAGATGCTTAAATGGAAGCCTTGCTTCACATAAGGACCTCTGTGCTTTAAATCACCATCCTGGACAAGCCATGCTTGTAGCGTATTCGAATAGCAACATGTCGTGCACCAGCCTTGCTTGTGTTACTTATGGTGAGATTCACAAGCCATGCTTGTGCCTTATTGGTCTAAATTGCACAGACATTCAAAAATATGTATGGCATCGAACATGACCCGTCCATGCCATAACCAGGCTGTATGCTCTGAAAGCTGCCAATAAAAAATAAAAAAGTAATGCTTACCTCATCAGCGACGCGTATTGACTTGTCTTGTCGACCCAGGGCCAATGTTTTTGAGCTGCCTTGAGTATCAAATCAATCATCAAGATCATCTTGCCTAGGAACCTTGTCCCAACAAAAAAAAATCAAATTCCACTCATGGAAGATGGAAAAAGTGATACTTCTATCGGCGACTTGAATGGTAACAAATAGTCGGCCATGCCGAGCATCTGTGCACTCTGGATCAAGTTGAACAATAGGCCTTGCCTTGCCAATAGTTTCCAAGTATCCGTGATCTTCCTGGAGGAAGATCTATTGCCTGCAAGATGAAAGCAGACATAAAGTTAAAAACTCACGAAAACAAAAAATTTCAAACCTGATGATCATTCGTCAGGCATAGGAGAAACCGTGCTTCTTATGCAAGAAATTTGGAAAATTTGCTTGCAGAGGATCGTGGTCATGCCTAGATTCATCACCAAGATCGCGTTGCAAAGATTTTGTACGCTTCCATTTAAGTTGGAATAGTTGTCGCAGCTCATAGCCTCTCGTACCATGTGTACAGTCCAGGCAGTGGTACAGTCGCAATCTCGCAAGAATCTTGATTTTTCACCCCTATGGTACCCATGGCCTCCAGCCTTGGACAAGCCGAAATTGTATTTGCAAAAATTCTAATGCAAGCAAGAATTGCACTTGCATAGAATCCACTTGCCATGGAAATTCGGCTATCATGTTCGGCGTAGAAGAAACTTGCATCAAGGAAGCCGTGAAGAACAACGACGACATGGAGGGCATGCTCGAACAAAGACAAGCAAGGCAAGGATGATTGACACGAATTCCCTGGATTCTACATGCAATTAGCCATGATACATTGACAATAGAATCATGGAACGGCAAAGACAATCGATAGTATTGATGAGGATGGCCGATAAATACCTTGCATGCCATGGGGACCGCCTTAGGTCCGTGCATGCTTTGTATGATGAGAAGCGTGCATCCAAACTCTGCTCGGCTTCACCGGGTGTGCATGCACCCCAAACTCATGGGTGCTGCTATGTAGCCCGCATGCCTTGCATGCCCTTGCATGCAGCTCGAACCTGTTTGTGCTCATGCTCGCAATCATTCGAAGCCCCCAACCTCCCTGGTCCTGAGTCCTTGCCACGATTCCTTGAGTCCCTTCAGTGTGGGATCAACCTCCTAAAGGTCAAAGTGACCTAGCTCCTTATGAAGCTACCGCCGCTATGGTGGGCTGTAGGTGCCGTGATGTAGAGGAGAACTCCTCGCGTGCAGGGTTTGTCGACCACACACGGCCCCGTGAAGAGCCCACAAGCGCCGTCTCTAGCACTTCCAACGAGCCCCATGGATGCCCTTTTTGTGCAGGTCGACGCGTGCAACCTGGCTTCGCTTCCCCCGCCTAGGGGTGCTTTCTCGCGGTGTTGGAGATGTGCCGTCCCTTGCCTGCTAGTATGCGGTCGTGCCCGCCTCCTACAAGAGCTTCGGCACTCCTTGCTTCTTAAGGAGCCATGCCCATGGCAGTCGAGATCTCCTCCATCTCCTGCTTAGGGCGTCGGCCCATGGCATCCTGCACCTCTCTTGTCAGAGGGTTTGTCCACGACCTCAAAGAGAGAGAGAGAGAGAGAGAGAGAGAGAGAGAGAGAGAGAGAGAGAGAGAGAGAGAGAGAGAGAGAGAGAGAGAGAGAGAGAGAGAAAGAGAGAGAGAATCATCATGCAATCCTCCATGCTTGGCTTCCTCCTCCTCCATAGCTCCCCCCTTCCCCTAAGCTCTGATACCAATGTGAGAACCCTAGGAGCTAGAGACTTGGATCCTCAACGCAACCGCCCATACTTATAGGCTCTTAGCCCTAGGATCCCCTGTCCACACTGCTAGCTGGCCCGTGGCCGGGGTCCGTGACCCCCCTTTAGGGTAGGGCCCTGCCCGTAGGACCCGTGTCTTGACAATAAGCATTTTTTCATGAGATATCTCCTTAACTTTGTTTGCCAGGTGTGAAACCCTTCCCTGTTGTACTTTTCTATTCCCTTCTCTCCCATTGTGCTAGTAGAGGGGTCTTAGCCTAGAAGACTATCCCAGCTAGTGTCTACCTCTTTACACGGACATAAATACCCTCTATGACATGATAGAAAATATATTATGCAATTTATTGTGCTTGGCTGCAAGATTTTGAGATTTTCAACCTGTGTGTGTGCACGCACACGCGCCTAGTGCAAGGGCTAAAATCACATCTTTAAAATCGGGATCAATAGCATACTCATATATCATAGAAGATAGATCATTGTGAGTTGTTATGGAAACCACGTTCACTCTCGATCGTCTTGAGAGTGCATCGGCTAGTTGATTATGCTTGCCAGCAATGTGAGCAATATGAAAATGAAATTGGGAAAGAAAAATTTCCCACCTCATTTGTTTGTCGAAGAGCTTGGTCTACGTCATGAAGTACTTAAGGCTTTGGTGATCCGTCTACAGAATGAAAGGAGTCCCCAATAAATAGTGCTTCCACGATTCTAGAGCATGTAGAACTACTAAGAGTTCCTTCTCATAAATTCCTAGAGCTTGCTCAACAGGGTTGAGCCTTCGATTTTCATAGGCTATGGCGAGCCCTTCTTGGAGCGAAACAGTTCCAAGGCAATCACCACAAGCATCGCATTGGACCTCAAATGGCTTTGAGAGATCCGAAAATGTAATCACAGGTTGAGAGATAAGCTTTTCGAAAGCATTGTTCTCCTTGGTGAACCATATATACCACATTTTTCTTTGTTAGGTCATGTAATAGTCCCGCGATTTGTGAGAACTTTTCTATGAAGCGCCTATAGTATGCACATATACCTATAAAGCTTCTTAGTTCATGTAGATTCCTTGGATTTGGCCATCCTTTTATTACCTCTAGCTTTGATGGATCCATTTGGATGCCATCTTGAGAGATAATGTGACTTAAATACTGAATCTCTTGTAAGAAAAAATCATTTTTCTTTCAATTAATATAAAGTTTGTTCTCTCGTAAAACTTGAAATATTACCTAGAGGTGTTGCTTGTGTTCGTCTAATGAATTAGAGTAGATTATTATATCATCAAAGAACACTCTAGTAAAGGTTCGGTGAGGCCTCAATAGCTTCTTCATCAAGCGGTTAAATGTGGTTGTTGGTGCATTGGTCAAGCCAAAAGGCATGACAATGTACTCGTAAAGACCAAACGTAGTGCAAAATACGATCTTTACAATGTCTTGATCAATTATCCATATTTTATGGTAGACAATTTTTAGGTCAATCCTACTGAAGTAGGCAGACTCTTGTAGCTTATTAAATAGGTCTTCTACCCGTGGGAACGGGAAACCTATTCTTGATAGTGATCCTATTTAGTGCTCTATAGTCAACACACATACGATATATGACATCTTTCTTTTGCACTAATAACACGGGTGAACAAAATGGAGATGAGCTAGGCCTAACCATGCCTTTCTCAACTAACTCATGCACTTGCCGCATAATCTCCCCTTGTTGATCTTGGGAAACTCTATAAGGAGGTTTATTAGGAGGTGAAATTCCTGGAAGAAGTTCAATTGTATGGTTTTCATTGCCTCATTGGGGAGGTAGTTCACAAGGGATATCGTCAATAAAAACATCTTGAAACCCCTTGAGAAAATTTGATGACTCTAATTCATTTTGATTATTTATATTTTCTTTTGCTAAAGTGTCATAATAATCAATATCTAATTCTCCTAAATGATTTTCTCATATTAAACTGATCATTTAATGTGGGGAAGTGCCAGGGGAGAAAAAGCTAGAATATTGGTTAAGCTAGCAGACCGGCCACAGTAGGGATCCAAAGGAGGGAAAGTAGGGATCCAAAGGGGGGGCCATCTGCAAAAGAGCCATGTGCAACAATGGGCTAAAAAGACCCTTAGGTTCAGCCCATTAAGACTTCCAAAATGCTAAGGTTCCAACATTCAAAGGTTGTGTCCAAAGGTCAACCCTAGGGGAAATTGGATGCTTTGTGTGTAACTATAAAGTCTTTGCATATCCCTACATGGGAGGGGGCGAGCCCTTTTTCTAGGGGATGAGAGACAAAGTCACACACACACACACACAAAATCCCTTTACACAAAGGGAATTAGGGACACATGTCAGCTCCCTAGCCCAGATGCCCACAAGGTGTGCCCAATTCCTGTTGGATGGCCTTGGAGGTGGACCAATGAGAATTAGGCTAGAGTAAACCTAGTTTAATTAATTTAAAAACACTTAATAAAAGAACCAATGAGAATTAAGTCTCCTAGAAGACTATTGGACAGTCTCCCAAGGGGTCTAATGAGCATTCAGGAGCCCAATGGCTTGCCTAATTCATATTGGACAGGACGCAAAGGGGTCCAATGAGAGTTTAGTTTACTTATTAAATTACCTAAAGCTGTCACAAAAGGGGAAAGGGGGACGCATGTCAGAAGGCTATCACTTATGCTGCTTAATAGCCATTGGCTTGACTTGGGGAGGTCCAATGGGGAGCCTGCAAGAGCAATTAGCAAGAGGGCTCGCCCAAGAGAGAGAGGGGGCTGATTTTTGCAAGGCATTATCACACACACACTCACACAATCTCATGTGTGAAGAAAGAGAAGACTATCTCTTCCCAAGATTTAATGGAGAGCTCATCACCTACTCCAAGCTTGTAGAAGCCTACATCAACACACTCTTGGCATGTGGATGCAAATCCAACCAAGAGCCAAGCTTCAATGCATGTTCATCTCCTCTACCAAGCTAATTACTGAGCTAAAGCTATGCTAATATGAGTGATTATATGAGGAGATGTACATCTTTCTCGTAAGATACTCCTTCTTCGTCTCAATCTATTCTCATACCCTACTAGCTCTCACCATCTTCGAAGGTGTGTGAGGTCTTGGGTCTGAGAACGGGGATAATTAAAGTTGTGTTTGCTAAGTGTTTTTCTTAGTGCATGAAGCTTTCATCTTCATTGCACTAGCTAGTCTTGAAGGAACACAAAGAATTGTATTGTACAATGTCTCTCTTGATGGGAGAAACCATAATACAAAACCTTTTTGGAGGGGGGACCGGCTCCATGCCAATCTGGTCCTCAACTGTTGTCAAATGCTTAATTTCTCTCTCTTTTGAAAGTATTGTTGATGCTATCTAACTAGGTGTTATGATTTTTGTTGCTCTCTCCACCCAAGCACTCTTGTAATTCTCATTAGGAATCTATTCTAAGGAAATGCCCACTATGTTCATGCTAATTTCCTCTACACATAAGTTTTTAGGCCATTAAATGTTACATTGGTATCAGAGCACAAGGTTTCTCTTTTCTTGCTCAAGAAGGGAGGTCCTCAAGCTAGCTATAAATGGTTGGTATTATTAATTGCCTGTGAGTAAGTAGAATAGGGATTTTTCAGCCTTGCAATGCGCCTGCCTTTGTGCAGTTAACGGGGCATCACCGTCGAGAGCTAGGGTCTTAATAGTGGTGTCCTACGGGGCTTGCCTACGGCTTAACCACTATTGAGATATCAGAAGCTTGACAGGAGCCGGTGATGTTTTGGTGTCGAAAGACCCTCTCTTCTATTCCTTTCAATTAATGGTATTCAAGTTGCGGGTACAGTAGCTTGAGTGCTTTTTCTAAAGGGGTAAAGAGGAGTAGAAACTAGGGCTTGAAGTGCCAAAGTACACCTAAAAGTTGTTAGAATGGCTGAGAATAGTAAAGAGAGTGAAATTAATGTTGATAACTTTGATTTTTCTCATGATGCTCATGAGCAAGCTACTAATGATGCTTCAATGCTTGTTAACTATCTTGTTTCTAAGCTTCAACAAGCCATGGGCAATCCATCTCTCCAAAGCGAAGTGCAACGGCAGCTCCGTGCTCACGGGATTCTCCAAGCTCATCACCATGACGAGAGAACACCTAGGAAGCCTCCTTGTGAGACTACCAAAAGAGGTCTCTCTCCGATTCGGGAAGAAGAAGAAAATCGCTACGAAGGGCTCAAGAATTTACTTCTTGATGATGCATCTCCTTCCCAAAGGAGAACTCAAGAGCCTCCATTGAAGGAACGAGAAAGAAGTGAATCTCCCGCCACCTCGGTGGAGATGGCTCCACAAAGACGGTGGGCTAAACGCTCTCCATCACCACCAAAGCGGAGAAGACCATCGCACTCTTCTCCACATCATAATTCAAAGAGGGATGATATTATCATCTACTCTAATTCATTAGACGAACACAAGCAACACCTCCAGGTAATATTTCAAGTTTTGAGAGAGAATAAACTTTATGTTAATCGAAATTTTTCTTGCAAGAGATTCAGTATTTAGGTCACATTATCTCTCAAGATGGCATCCAAATGGATCCATCAAAGTTAGAGGTAATAAAAGGATGGCCTAAACCAAGGAATCTTCATGAACTAAGAAGATTTATAGGTATGTGTGCATACTATAGACGCTTCATAGAAAAGTTCTCACAAATTGCGGGACCATTACATGACCTAACAAACAAAAGCGTTAGGTATACATGGTCTGCTAAGGAGAACAATGCTTTCCAAAAGCTTAAAGAAAAGCTTATCTCTCAACCTGTGCTTACACTACCGGATCTCTCAAAACCATTTGAGGTACAATGTGATGCTTGTGGTGATTGCCTTGGAGCTATTTTTCTCCAAGAAGGGCACGCCATAGGCTATGAGAGTCGAAGGTTCGACCCTGTTGAGCAAGCTCTAGGCATATATGAAAAGGAACTCCTTGCAGTTCTACATGCCTTAGACTCATGGAAGCACTATTTATTGGGGACTCCTTTCATTCTGCGAACGGAATACCAAAGTCTTAAGTACTTCATGACGTAGACCAAGCTCTCTGACAAACAAATGAAGTGGGAAAATTTCCTTTCGCAATTTCATTTTCATATTTCTCACATTGCTGGCAAGCATAATCAAGTAGTTGATGCACTCTCAAGATGGCCGAGAGTGAATGCGGTTTCCATAGCAACTCACAATGATCTATCTTCAATGATAGATGAGTACGCTATTGATCCCAATTTTAGAGATGTGATTTCAGCCCTTGCATTAGGGAAGAAAGAAGAACCATTTACTTTACAAGATGGTTATCTTCTCTATGGCAATAGACTATGCGTTACTAACTCACTACGTGAGAAAGTAATGTATGAATCTCATGCTCCACCTTATGCGGGGCATAGAGGGATTCAGTCTACCTTAAAGGGAATTGAAACATATTTCTATTGGCCTACCATGAAAGTGAACATACAAGAGTATGTTTCTAAATGTGTGATATGCCAAAAGACAAAATTTGATAGAGGGAAGCAACTTGGATTGCTTCAACCCTTGCCAATCCCTAATTCATCATGGGAGAGCATATCCATGGATTTTATCTATGGATTTTATCTTTGGATTGCCTAAGTCTATCCATGGGAATACAGTAATATGGACGATAGTAGACAGGTTCAGTAAACAAGCTCATTTTATACCTGTCAAAAAGACTATCAAAGCCCATCAAATGGCAACCCTCTTCATTTCACAAATTTTCAAGTACCAGGGCTTGCCAATGTCCATAGTGTCGGATAGAGATCCTAGAATGACCAGTAATTTCTGGAAGGGTCTCTTTGAGAATTTAGGGACAAGGTTAAACTTCTCTTCGGCCTATCATCCACAAACGGATGGCCAAAGTGAAATAGCTAACCTAACCATTCTCGATCTACTAAAAGCCTATGTAACGGAAGTAGATCAAAGATCCCAATAGGAGAAGTACTTACCCTTAGTGGAGTATGCTTACAATAACACTATACATACTTCCACGGGAAAAGCACATTTCGAGGTAATTGAGGGAATATCAAAAACTCCCTTGCTAATTAAGGTACATGGGAAGATCTTCGCGGCAGATGAGTATAGCCGAGACCTACAAGAATCTTTTCAAAAGATTAAGGATGCTATCTCTATCTCACGGTAAAGGCAAAAGGATGTTGCTGACAAGCACATAAGAGCCCAAGCCTTTAAAGAAAATGATTGGGTCTTATTAAAGTTTCCCAAGGCTCGATTAAGGCACACAATGGGCAAGAATCCTACGGGCCACCAAAAGTACTATGCTAAACTAGCGAAAAGGTACTATGGTCCCTTCCAGATTCTTAGGCCAATCAATGAGATGGCCTATCAACTCAAGTTTCCCAATCATTGGCTCATACACAATGCTTTCCATGTGAGCCTATTAAAACCTTACAAAGGAGAGCCACCTCAAGAACCAACTATTGAAGACCCACCGAAGATCGAGGACCAAGAGGAGGTGCTGTAGCCCAAGTCCATTCTCCGACATGAAGACAAGGTATTAAGAGGCGGTAAGACTATCCGACGATATCTTATTAAGTTTAAGAATTATCCTTTTGAAGATGCTAGATGGATGCAAGGCATACAATTAAAGGATAACCTAAACCTTGTCAATGCAAATGATTCACAAGAGTAAGCAAATGCTTCCCAAGAGTAAGAAAATGTACAAAATGTTAAAAATGAACAAAGTTTTTTGTCTTATAAGACTCTCTTTTTCTTTATTGTGCACAGAAATGAAGTAGAAGGAATGCTTAGATCAAGTTTGCGGAGACGACGTCTACCAAACACCAAGTAGAGCTTGTCACTCTACTATGGAAGACTGATAGGACTAATGTGCAGACCTGCTTGCGGCAGCCTCAGGCTCTCAAGCGCCAAATGGACTAGTCATCCATTGTGGAATGATGTCGTAGGGTAACATAGGGATCCTCTACCCGCTAAGAAAAGGACTCATAAATATGCTTTATCTTCTCTACACCATAGTCGAGGATGACTATGATTTCAAAAGAGAGGTAATGACATAATAATCAATATCTAATTCTCCTAAATGATTTTCTCATATTAAACTGATCATTTAATGTGGGGAAGTGCCAGGGGAGAAAAAGCTAGAATATTGGTTAAGCTAGCAGACCGGCCACAGTAGGGATCCAAAGGAGGGAAAATAGGGATCCAAAGGGGGGGCCATCTGCAAAAGAGCCATGTGCAACAATGGGCTAAAAAGACCCTTAGGTTCAGCCCATTAAGACTTCCAAAATGCTAAGGTTCCAACATTCAAAGGTTGTGTCCAAAGGTCAACCCTAGGGGAAATTGGATGCTTTGTGTGTAACTATAAAGTCTTTGCATATCCCTACATGGGAGGGGGCGAGCCCTTTTTCTAGGGGATGAGAGACAAAGTCACACACACACACACACACAAAATCCCTTTACACAAAGGGAATTAGGGACACATGTCAGCTCCCTAGCCCAGATGCCCACAAGGTGTGCCCAATTCCTGTTGGATGGCCTTGGAGGTGGACCAATGAGAATTAGGCTAGAGTAAACCTAGTTTAATTAATTTAAAAACACTTAATAAAAGAACCAATGAGAATTAAGTCTCCTAGAAGACTATTGGACAGTCTCCCAAGGGGTCTAATGAGCATTCAGGAGCCCAATGGCTTGCCTAATTCATATTGGACAGGACGCAAAGGGGTCCAATGAGAGTTTAGTTTACTTATTAAATTACCTAAAGCTGTCACAAAAGGGGAAAGGGGGACGCATGTCAGAAGGCTATCACTTATGCTGCTTAATAGCCATTGGCTTGACTTGGGGAGGTCCAATGGGGAGCCTGCAAGAGCAATTAGCAAGAGGGCTCGCCCAAGAGAGAGAGGGGGCTGATTTTTGCAAGGCATTATCACACACACACTCACACAATCTCATGTGTGAAGAAAGAGAAGACTATCTCTTCCCAAGATTTAATGGAGAGCTCATCACCTACTCCAAGCTTGTAGAAGCCTACATCAACACACTCTTGGCATGTGGATGCAAATCCAACCAAGAGCCAAGCTTCAATGCATGCTCATCTCCTCTACCAAGCTAATTACTGAGCTAAAGCTATGCTAATATGAGTGATTATATGAGGAGATGTACATCTTTCTCGTAAGATACTCCTTCTTCCTCTCAATCTATTCTCATACCCTGCTAGCTCTCACCATCTTCGAAGGTGTGTGAGGTCTTGGGTCTGAGAACGGGGATAATTAAAGTTGTGTTTGCTAAGTGTTTTGCTTAGTGCATGAAGCTTTCATCTTCATTGCACTAGCTAGTCTTGAAGGAACACAAAGAATTGTATTGTACAATGTCTCTCTTGATGGGAGAAACCATAATACAAAACCTTTTGGAGGGGGGACCGGCTCCATGGAAATCCGGTCCTCAACTGTTGTCAATATCTTAATTTCTCTCTCTTTTGAAAGTTTTGTTGATGCTATCTAGCTAGGTGTTATGTTTTTTGTTGCTCTCTCCACCCAAGCACTCTTGTAATTCTCATTAGGAATCTATTCTAATGAAATGCCCACTATGATCATGCTAATTTCCGCTACACATAAGTTTTTAGGCCATTAAATGTTACATAAATCATTAGGTTAATTTTGATAATCTTTAGCAAAAATCGTGTACATGGTGTCAGGCATTTTTTGGATGAAGATAAAGTCACTAATCCATGCTAAAAAGCTTGCTCACTAGCCACGAGTGTACTTAATGCTTTGAGTTTTCAGAGTGCTCTTGTAAAATTTATGTATAAAGGCTTGGTTTTTCTTAGTCATTTGCAAGAGTTTTGGGTTGTTAAAACTTCTAAAATGTGGTTTTCAATGAGTACTTTTAGTCGTGCTTGATAGCCAGTGAATCAGACTCATACATCATAAGTTACATGCATTGGAAGTGGGCGGTTCCTTACTTAGAAAGTGGGTGCAGATGCATGTGAGGAAAGGTGAGTGGGTTGATTTGATGGATTTAATTAGAAAAGGTGTGGCCGAGGATTTCTGGGAATAGCCGAAGTGATAAGCTCCGAGCTGGGCTTTACAACGTTGCATTCAGTGCCCGGAGTCACCCGCCACACCTCCGCCAAGATTGCTTTTTGAGGGGAGAAAAATAGAAAATTTATTGGCTTAAGTGGGGAGGTGGGAGGATGGTGCCAAGTGACAATGGAGTAATCCCACATGGGGGGGAGCAAGTGGAAATTGGAGGGTATAAGGGGGGGAGTGGGTACTCCCTAAGGGTGTATGAAAGGAGAAAATGAAGCCTCTTGCCTTTCTAATGAGGGCTCATGGGTGTTGACGGAGAGAGAGGGCACCCTTTTTCAGTTCATACTGCTGCCCAAGCACCTGGCCAAGCTTTTGGTCCACTGGACACCTCCCTTCCCCACTTGCCTTGGTCAAAAAGTGGCCGACATGCCTTTTTCTACCCAAATTAAGCTCAGAATGGACCAATCAAAAGGTGAACAAAGAGAGAACCATGTCGGCTAAGAGGGGAGAGAAAATTTCTTGGACAAGGGCCCAAAAAAACCCCTTTTTAATAGCTGCAATTCCCTGCACACACTTTTTGCTTACAAAGACTAACGTTTTTAGAGCTTTTGAGAGATACCCCAACTTCGAAAGCTTGTAACTCTCTCGTCTGTTGTTGGAATCAAGCATATGGATACTCTACGGAGGTCTACACAACACAAGCTTCATCTTTATGGTCTCAGTTTTCTGTAATTTTACTCATTGCTTAGGTTAGGATTGTTTCCCGTCCGACTTTACAGGTGTTCGACATAGGTGTTTTTCGCAGCTTTATGGTGTTACCTTCTGACGGTGTGGTGTGTGCAAGGCTATAGAGGTTCTTGTTCTCCTTCTTGTTTGCATGCTAAGATTGTTTTGGTGCCCCCCATTGAGGACCGTGTCGTCGATTACCTTCTGTAACAAGTGTAGGCGTTTTGGTTTTTGAGCCTCCAACAAAGACATTACAAACTTTTGCATCCATAGCCTCGCATGCTAAGATTGTTTTGGTGCCCCCCATTGAGGACCGTGTTGTCGAGTACCTTCTGTAACAAGTGCAGGCGTTTTGGTTTTTGAGCCTCCAACAAAGACATTACAAACTTTTGCATCCATGACTTAATACACTCATTTGCAGTCCCACAAAAACATGCATAACCTCTTGCTGGCAGCTTTGAACATGCATAATACTTCAAGAAATCATACTTCATGAGTCTCCAACTATATTGCACTTGCTCAGGAAGACATTTCATAAAAATGTCATGCATCCTCGTACAATCTCTCATACATGAAATCGGCCCTCTCTACATCATCCAAGATATCAAGCTCTAAAAGCAACATATATGGTTCAACTACCCATACCTGTACATCCTCATCCCTCCTTCCAGAGAAGCATACACATTTTGCTTACAAAGACTAGCTTTTTTAGAGCTTTTGAGAGATACCCCAACTTCGAAATCTTGTAACTCTCTCATTTGTTGTCAGAATCAAGCATATGGATACTCTACGAAGGTGTACACAAGACAAGATTCATCTTTATGGTCTCAATTTTTTGTAATTTTACTTATTGTTTAGGTTAGGGATGTTTCCCACCCGACTTTACAGGTGTTCGACATAGGTGTTTTTCACAGCTTTATGGTGTTACATTCCGACGGTGTGGTGTGTGCAAGACTATAGAGGTTCATGTTTTCCTTCTTGTTTGCAGGTGTTTTGGTTTTGAGCATCCAACAAAGACATTACAAACTTTTGCAGCAATGGACGTATGCTTCTGTGGAAGGAGGGATCAGGATGTACAGGTATGGGTTGTTGAAGTAGATATGTTTCTTTTAGAGCTTGATATCTTGGATGATATAGAGAGGCATGATTTCATGTATGAGAGATTGTACGAGGATGCTTGGCTTTTTTTTAAATGTCTTCTTGAGCAAGTGCAATATAGTTGGAGAGTCATGAAGTATGATTTCTTGAAGTATTATGCACGTTCAAAGCTGCCAGCAAGAGGTCATGCATGTTTTTTAGGGACTACAAAAATGAGTGTATTAAGTCATGGATAACACAAGTTGAGTGTGAGATGATGAAGCTGGCAATTGAAGATGATGTGACAAAAGCAGTTTATGCTTCACAGGGTTTGTCCCATGATGCTTTCATGTTTTTGCATATGATTCCTACTGATTGGCACCATAGCTGGCTGGCTTTGAAGTTTTCACTGCTGATGCGTTATTTGAGGTTGTCGAAGCCCCAAGATGCAATAGAAAGGTTTGTTGTCATTGCCTTTGAGTCATTACAGGATGAGTTCTTGGAAACATTGCACAGCCAATTTGAGGATGTCTATGATGATAATGCACACCGTCTATCAGATTTGCGTGTAGAGAGGGATTTGCAAATGGCTGTTGATGCTCCATGCCAGACAAATGATCGTGATGAGTTATTTGAGAGTGGCTATTGGAATCTGATGATTGTAGTGCAAGTGTGTTTTCAATTGACGAGTCTACACATTGTATTCCGGTTGTTGGAGCATTTACTGATAAGGAGTCCTTTGGTGATGAATCTATGATATTTGACCTCTCTATGCACATGAGGGATGCCAAAATGGAATGTCTAGCTGAAAATAATGGCAAGGAAGGGAACTAGGTTTTGGAGTCTTTTGATAGGCAAGAAGCCTCATGTAAGGGAAATGATATGAAATGCATTGCATTTGGTTCTTCTTGCGATGCTAGTCAATTTCTCTTTGTGCCTTCAGTTAGTGCTGCAAAAAGAATACAGGTATCTTATGATAGAAAAATGAAATAGGAGTTGCATAAATTTTATGGCTATAAAAAGGAAGATGCAAGTCACTTTGTTGAAGTCTTTGAACTTGATTGTATATTGCAAGGAGTACATGGTTGTAGCTCTTTAAACTGTCTTTACAAGATGAGGCCAGGGCATGGTTTGAAAAGTTTAAAGCACATGCATAGTTGCAAAATCCTTGCGGGATTGCATGCTACGATGAAGTGAAAGTAGTTTTTTTGGCAAATTTTAAACAGGAGGAGTATGCTAGTGTTGTTTGGCATGAGTTGGAAACATGCCTGCAAAGGGAGGATCAAATTTTGGACACTTATGCTTGGCAGTTTTCCCAGATTTGGAACAGATGGTGTATTGCTCTAAAGGGACAAGTACCTCCACTTATGCTGAAGAAGCACCATTTTGTAGCAGGCCTGTTAGGTGATTTCAAGATTAAAGTGGACTTGAAGAAGCCCCAAACCTTTGAAGATGTGGTAAGGATTGCAAAGGACAAGGAGTGCGAATTGAAGAAGCAAAGGGAGAGGGGGTTGGCAGCCGGCAAACCACATGTATCATTATTATCTATAGAGGATGTGTCGAGGATAGGTACAGGAAATTTTGGTAACACAAGCATGCTTTTGGGTTTGAGATCACATGTGATCAGGCTGGCATAATGACCATGAGTTTGGTATTTTAAGGTTGAAGGGTCCTGGAGATAGCCTTGGTCGTGGGCTCCAGGTCATGCTTTACAGTGCATCATTTGATTGTGTGAACAGCAAGCAACATGCTTGGGAAGTCACTATTATCTGGGAACTTTGAATTGGTTCTTGAAGATTCCTCATGGCACGTCTACTCTACCTGCCCATGCACTCATGCTCAAGAATTGGCCCTGCTCATTCTATGTTTGAAATCTCCTGGTGCCCAAGTAAAAAGGCCAGGTTGTTTTTGGTTTTAAAGATTAGATGCTCCAAGTGTGAAAAAGGGAAGAAGGCGAGATGTGAGGGAGCTGGTCGTGAGCAGGTGGAAGGGAGGTCGTTGCAGAGTGAGCAGCAGAGAGAGCAAACCTGTAGGAGGAGGGATCTCATCACCCAAAGAAGCAAAGAGATGCAAGAGAGGCCAGATGCGTGGAGGCTCGAGCTCTAAGAGCACACGATATCATGATCAGAATTTGAAGGGGGAGCTCTCAAAAGAGTGCGGAAAGAGGAAGTAAAACTCTACAAAGGTGCCACAGAAGAGACGAACAGCTTGCGAGGAAGAGAAGCAGCCATCCAATGCACGGGACTGGCAGGCAATTGATGCATGAGAGGCATTGAAGGAGAGAAGCAAGCTGCCCACAAAGGACCTTTGAAGGAGTTTTGAGAGGAAAATTAGGGCTTCCCTCGGTACAATCAGAGAGGGCAGAAGGGTTAGCAACAAGAGGGTATCGACCAATGCAATAGAGGGGCTAGTCTGCAACATGAAACAACTCGGGATGCAGTATTTGAAGGGATCTAACGGGAGCAAAGCGAACCCCGAACCCCGATGGCCTCTAAAACACCGGGGACCGAATGGCGCGCCTCGAACCTGTCATGGTAAAGCAAACAGGGGGCACCACCTAGCTTTAGCGGCTAGGACGCAGACAACACACCACCATAACAAAGTTTTCATCCAAGAGAGATGGATGCTTGGGAGTAATGATGAAAAGGAAAGGGAATGAGATCAAGTGAGAGAGAGAGAGAGAGAGTGTGAGGGAGGGGGTATAGCGGCTTAGTACTTAGGCATCACAAAAGGATGGAGAATCCGCACACCCTTCACATATACACAAGCTCACTCCAAAACACAAGACTAGGTGGCGATTCCGCACACCTCACATGGGCAAAACATTGCAAGAAAACATACTCACAAAAACCTCAAGCTTTATTTAGAGAATTAGGCGATGAAATGGGGAGCATAGGGTAGGGGAATGAGAAGGGAGAGAGTGGTAGAGCACATGGCGGATACGTGGGAGTTGATGGCGAAGACTCGCACGAGGATTATGGCCATCATCCTTCATTTAGTTGCCCTTCATCTTCCATAGCCAAGGGTGTAGAGGTCATGCTCAAGACAAGCATGGTGATTTCGGTGATGGTGATGGTGTGGGTGTGTGTGTGTGCACTAGGCACACACAGTGCATAGTGTGTTCTTTGGTGATGTTGTGTGTGTTTGTGTGATGGTGACCCCTCTTTATATAGGGGAGGAGGGGGGAGAAATTCTAGAATTTAGAAATGAAGAAATCATTATCTACATAGGCCATGTGACTGTGGGCCCCACTTGTCTGGCTGTGTGTATATATGCCAGAACAGCAGTCTCATGAGAGAGAGACTAAGAGAGAGAGATGGGTTGATGAAAAAAAGTGAGAGGTGACATGGAGAATAAAGTAATTACAAGAGGGGAGAGAGGGGAGTGTGTTCAGAGGTGAATCTGTGTGCAGATGTGTGTGAACACAAGAAAAATCAGGTAACCACCGGGTGGGGATGGGTCTGTGGGCACCTTTTTTCAGTGAAACTGAGTGTGTGTGAGTATGGGGGAGGTTTTTTAGCTACAAGACAAGAGACATGGCGCCCTTTAGAGAGAGAGTGGGGTATTTGGGTCATGGGATATGATAGGAGAGAGAAAGAGGGGGTGGGGTATACTATTTTGGAAGATAGGGTAAGTTGCATGTGAGTTGGTGCATTATTGGTGAGTTATAATGCATTATTGGTGAGAGGTGGGGTAGCTTGAGGGGAGAGAGAAAGGAGAAAGGACAAGGGGAAGAGAGAGGGGGTTGACCTTTTGAGTGGAGGAGAGGAAAAGGGACACACGGCGGGGCAACAGTGAAGAAAAAGGAGGCAAGGTGGGGATGGGCTACCCCGCAAGCATGAGGTGGCCTATTTTACCTTTCTTATATATTTACATAATCATACTTTATTTTTTTCTTACTTTTTCCAATGCTTTTTATCACTCCCTCCCTAAGAGGGGGTTTTCATGGGGTGGGGACGAGAGAAGAGGGGTATGGGAGCTTGGCTTGTGAAAAGCCCCCATCATTAGCCCTCCCATTTTGGCTAGAGGCATTCATGTCTCTAGCTCATCTGTTTGATCATTATTGTCGGAGGTGGTGGCTGATGGTGTGTTCTCATCTGGAATGTCAATAGGTGGATCCTGGTCAAATCGAAGAAAATAAGGTTTAAGTCGCCAACCATTTACTCTGGTTTTATGAAGTTTTCCATCAGCCTCCATAAGCTGGTAGCTTCCATTGGCATATTTTTTCGTGACGATGAAAGGACCTTCCCATCGAAGTAGGAGTTTCTTATCCTTGCGCGTGTCGAAGTGATTGTCGTAGCGGAGCACCAACATTCCTTTCTTCAATTCTTTTTTCCGAAGATGCTCGTTAA
Organism: Adiantum capillus-veneris; assembly: GCF_014529385.1. Lineage (NCBI taxonomy): Eukaryota > Viridiplantae > Streptophyta > Polypodiopsida > Polypodiales > Pteridaceae > Adiantum > Adiantum capillus-veneris. The sequence continues at coordinate 90,029,500 of NC_140939.1, read as the reverse complement.
AGCTAAGCCGTCTATGCTCTGCTTGTGCTGCATAATAATTTATTTCTTCTTCTCTGTCTAGCTGCAGTCTTTCCAAGTTGATGATGTGATCTCTCAAATGCATGTTGGGCTGTTGAAGTTGGCTTGCCATTACTCTGAGACTTTGTAGTTGCACTTCAATGGGCAAGATTGCTTCCTTACCAAATACTAGATGATACGGTGTGAATCCCAAGGATGTACGAAATGAAGTTCTGTAGGCCCATAAAGCTGGTAGTAGATACTTATCCCAGTCTCCAGGATGATTGTTTACCTGCTTGGTAATAATTTTAGAAACCATTCCATTTACCTTTTCAACTAGGCCATTACATTGAGGGTAATATGGTGAAGAGTGCCTCCTTGTAATGCCCAGTTTCTGCATTAATTCTCCTACCAAGTCTGCTCTGAAACCTGGCCCTCTATCAGAGATGATCTCTAAAGGTGTGCCAAACCTACAGCATATGTGCTCGTAGATAAATTTAGCTACCTCTACCGTTGTGATTCTAGTGGTGGCTGTAGCCTCTGCCCATCTAGTCATGTAGTCGACCCCCATGATAATGTAGAATTTTCCTGAGTTGGCCCTAGGTAATGGCCCAATGGCATCGATACCCCATTTTTCAAACGGGCCATATGAGAGAATAGGTGTCTGTGGTTCAGGCATAAGTGACCTAGTGCCAGCCTTTTGACACAACTTACACGTTTTGCACCAATGGTGTACATCACGGTTGAGGCTAGGCCATATGAAGCCTGCCTGCAAGATTTTCCTACTTGTTATGTCTAGGGCAAAGTGACCACCACAAACCTCATCGTGACAGCTAGCAATTACTCCCGTGATTTCGTGAGAGAGAGGGACCTTCCTGAGTATTTCGTCCTTACCCTTACAGTACAAACCGTCATTGATGAGTCGATACCTTGTGGCCTTCCACGTCAGCCATTGCTTATGTCCCTTTGTTAAATTTGACGGGCATTCCCCTGTTTCCAAAAAATGCATGATGTCAGGCAAGGCATCACTTCCTTGAAATAGAGGGAGCTTTAGTTTTATTGCTCCAACCACCACTTCCTGTAGTCTTTCACTTGCTAGGGCATCTACTTCTTGGTTTTGAGCCCTTGGGATATGGTGTATTTGAACTTCTTCAAACTTACCCAACAAGGTTTTTACACCACTTAAGTGAGTCCTTAAACTAGGATTCTTGCATGTCCATGCTCCATTTACTTGCCTTACCAGAAGTAGAGCATCCCCAAATACATTAATGTGTTGTACACCTTGCGAGACGCACCATTGTAGACCCTTGGCTAGTGCTGCATACTCAGCTTCATTGTTAGAATGTGAATCTAACAATTGGCCCAACGAAAATACCTTTGTCCCTTTGTCATCAAAGACCACTATGCCTGAAGCTGCTTTGTCGGACGCTCGCTTATAGGCTCCATCAAAGTAGAGAGAGTATGCTCCTTCTACCATCGGTGGTACTGGAGGTAATCGGACTTCTCCTTCCTTAGATTGCTTCTCCTTCCTTTCAAAGACTTGGTAGGTCATGAGTCCCCCCAAACTTGCCCTTGTCGTGCTTTCTACCTGTACCGTGTAGTCAAACTCTTGCAGACGAACTAGCCATTTAGTAATTCTAGCAGACACATCCATGTGTTGTACAACATAGGGAAATATTTCATCCGTGGTTAGAATCACAAATTGCTTAGGCAGCAAATATGACCTAAACTTTGTAGCTGCAAATCTAAGAGCTAGGACTAAGTGTTCCACATGGGTGAAACCTTTCTCTCCTGCTGTCATCATTCGACTAGAGAAGTAGATTGGCCTCATGAAAGATGTTGTCGTATCCTTTTGGAGTAGCACAGCCCCCAATGAGTCATCACCAAAACTTGAGGTGACATAGAATTTTTCATCCCACTTAGGTGGTGAGATAGTTGGCAGAGTGGCTAAGACCTCCTTTACCTTGTTGTAGTGATGTTCGCTTTCCTCGTCCCAAGTGAAAGTTGATCTTTGAGTGGGTTGTTGCAGTGGTAGAACAAGTTGTGATAGTAGATGTATGAATCTACTTAAGTACCTCACCTTCTGTAGAAAAGAGACCAGTTGACGTGCGGTCGTTGGTGAAGGTAGGGCTATGAGTGCGGACACCTTACGTGGGTCGGCGTTGATACCTTTTGCTGAAATTTCATGGCCTAGTAGAATGACTTTACTCTCCCCAATGTGGCATTTATCCACATTTAATTGCCCACCTAGGCTCTGCAACCTGGCCAAACCTTCAGTTACCTTTTCTAAATGTGAAATACGGGAGCTATATATACAAAAATCATCAATGAACACTCTTATGGATGTTCCAAAGAACGGTTGAAAAACATATGTGACATATCTTTGGAATGTGGCAGGTGCATTTGTGAGACCAAATGGCATAACCGTGTATGCAAAACAACCCCATGGCATGATAAAAGTGGTTTTTAGCTGATCTTCCAAGGCTATGCATATTTGAAAGTATCCAGAATAACCATCACAGACGGTATAGCATTCAAAACCCGCTACTTCATTCAGAATTTCATCCAAGAAAGGGAGAGGAAAGTGGTCTCTCTTTGTAGCTGCATTTAGTGGTTTGTAGTCAACACAGACCCTCCACTTACCATTCTTTTTAGGCGTCACCACTACGGGTGACACCCATTCTGAGTTTTCTACAGGATAGATGAATCCCGCCTCCAGCAGTTTCCTTACCTCGGCCAAGACTGCCTTTTCTTGTATGACCCCCAATCGTCGTAGCTCTTGCACAACTGGTTTTACCCCTTCCTTCAGCTTAATATGATGTTCCACCACTGTAATGCCTGTGATTCTTTCATAGTTGTCAATGAAAAGGTTAGGAAATCCCATCAACATTTGCAAAAAACTATCTTTCTCCTCAAGTGTTAATTCCGTAGACAACATACCCTTCAACCTACTTCCTCCTAGGCCAGGTGATTTTCTCTCCTCTTCATTGGGTTTCCCTTTTGGTGATGGATCATCAGTTGTGCTTACCCTTTGTGGATCCTTCATAATGATACCCATCACATCAATGGAACTGTCACTTTCGTCGGTGGATGTAGTCTCCTCCTCAAAACTGGAAGATTCGCTAGTGGTTTCATCTGCCGATGTTTCCAGATTCATTTGCTTCTGCTTGCCAATCCTCATGTCGTAGTAGATTGTCTCCCCTTTCTTACCGGTCATGCGTAGAAGGCCAGTACCCCAGTCCTGTTTTGCCTTCATGGCCATCAACCATGGCCTTCCCAAAATTAGTGGATAGCCCTCCCCCTTAGTAGGCATTACAAAAACATCTACCTCTACCTCAGTGTTGAAAGCTTTGATTTTCACGGCACTTACCACACCCACACACTTTACTTTTGTGTTGTTTGCCATCTTTGCCTTGCATGGAGAAGGCCTGTCAACCTCGAGCCCTAATCAAAGCATCATAGCTTCGCTCATTACACAGATTTGTGCACCTCCATCAATGTAGGTGTTTCCAACCCTCTTTCCTTTTATGTTTACGTCGACAATTGGAAGGATGTCATCCATGTTGCATCCCGAAATTGCTCCGGCTACCTTTGTTTTGGAGCGTCTTGTACTTACCATTTTAGACCAATGTCGCCTTACTTTTGGTGCAAGATGTAGCAGCTGTGGCCATGTAATCTTCAGTCCTTGCTCTGCCACATCCAAGGTTAGATCATAGGGATTAGAACTTTCCCCTAGCTGGAAGTCGGTGATGCCCAATTTTCGTCGTGGCCTGGATGGCCTCTTGCTAGTTTCTCCTCTCATGCTTCTCTCATCATCTGATTGTGTAGCTTTCTCCCTCCTAGCTCTTTTCACAGTCATGGCTTCAAGTGGTTCTAAAAAGGTTACCTTCTCCTTACCCTTGTCCCTCTCCTTTGCTCTGGGTGGATCCACTACTATGGCTTTTCCTTTCTCTTCTAGCCTTATGATGTTTACAGGGCGATCAGGTGGTGGGGCTGGTGGAAGAGGTGGGATGGATGCTTGTAGTGGTGTCTGGGGTGGACGTAGAATTTGTGTTGGTGGGGGTGGTGCTCGGGGTGGGGGTGTTCTTTCTCTAGGGGGTGACAATTGGTTCCTCCTACCTCCTCTATTATAGTTTTGTCGTGATTTGGGACAGTAGTACATACCGTAACCGTCTTCTCCGCAGTTGTAGCAATGATACTCCTTGTTTTGTCGTCGTGCTCTTCCAGGGTCTTGATCTCTTTCTTGACTCCTCCCTTGTTGTATTAAGTGGACAGACAAATTCTGCAGTTGGTCAGTAATATGGGCCAACAGATCTTGTTGGTCGTCTCTTACCCCAAGAGCCGGTGGTGGTGGTGGAATGGTGGTTGTCATAGTTGCTAGTCGACGCGATGTTCCTGATTCTGTTGACTCGGTTTCTTTGGCGAGCAATCTCAACGGCTAACTCGTACGTAGCCGGGAATCTACCTTTCACCTTCTCCTTGAGAAGCGGCCATAAGCCATGCGTGAACCGATCTTTTTTTAGGAAATCGGGTGCGGCTTCCTCCCTTGCCAGTGACTCAACCCACCGTTCCCACAAATCCACAAATTTGGACTCATAGGTGGCATATTCTAAAAGACCCTCCTGCTTCAAGTCTCTCAACTTGTCCCACAACTTTTCTGAAGTGGTACCTCCCCCAAAGCGCCTCTTAAAAGCGGTTTTTAAGGGTTCCCAGTCATCCTTGGTTGCTTGTGGAAGTGCATTGTACCATGATCTAGCTTCTAGCTTCATGAGATGCTTAAAGATTCTAACCCGGGATTCATCCGTATCTTTGTTGCTCACTACACATGCTACTTCAAAGTCATCTAGGAAGTCTGTTACCAAATCCTCCCCCTTCTTTCCTTTAAATATTGGAAATGCTACACTTGCCATGATTACTGAGAGAGAGCTAGAAAGACACACACTGCTTAACTTGCAAAAGTTTTTTCTTCTTTACAAGGAGGCGTGTATACCCTCTTATACTAGAACATAGATTAAAACTTCAAACGGTACATTGCCTTGTACCAAAGGTAAGACAAATGGTTGATCTGATGCCAGAACCTCAAAAAATCGCTCCCCACCCAGCATGGTGTCAATGACGTGCTGGTAGTGAGCCTTCAAATCCAGTATTACCTTGATTGAGCGTACACGTGTTGGTATGTGTGATCTGTCTTGAGGTAGGTTGTACTGATTCATGTGAAGCTTAGAGGTGCTTAGTCACTATCCAAGCTTGTGGGAGAGGGTGGTGTTCTTTCCTGAAACAAACTCAGTAGATCCCTAGTTTCTCTAGTGAGAGTGTGAGCCAAGGATTCCGTTATCTGTGCTGCAGCATCAGGTGCGACTTGAAAACTGACAGTGATTACTACCTCGGTGACTTGAGTTACCCAATTCTCAAAGTAGAATAGTGTTGATTCTCTATTGTGTAGAGCTCCTTCCATTTGTTGTTGTGGGTTGGTTGTAGGTTGCGGACATGGTTTCGACCTTCTCCTTCTTCTTCTTGGCACTTGGCCTATGTATATCCACTGGGTTTGGCGTGTTGGTTGACTCTCCCACTGCAAATCGATTACCGTTACGCCTGGCACTCGAGCTTCGATGGAGATGCGGACTTCGTCTAGTTGTGCTTGGAGCTCTTCTTCTTTTGTCGTCCAATTAGCAAATCCTGCTAGCCATTCATCCATTCACAATAGTTTAGGGGTTTCAGTCTTGTAAACTGAAGGGTTTCATGAAAAGATCCTCAGTGGGGGCACCAAATGACGGGAGCAAAGTGAGCCCCGAACCCTGACGGCCTCTAAAACACCGGGGACCGAATGGCGCGCCTCGAGCCTGTCATGGTAAAGCAAACAGGGGGTACCACCTAGCTTTAGCGGCTAGGACGCAGACAACACACCACCATAACAAAGTTTTTATCCAAGAGAGATGGATGCTTGGGAGTAATGATGAAAAGTAAAGGGAATGAGATCAAGTGAGAGAGAGAGAGAGAGAGTGTGAGGGAGGGGGTATAGCGGCTTAGTACTTAGGCATCACAAAAGGATGGCGAATCCGCACACCCTTCACATATACACAAGCTCACTCCAAAACACAAGACTAGGTGGCGATTCCGCACACCTCACATGGGCAAAACATTGCAAGAAAACATACTCACAAAAACCTCAAGCTTTATTTAGAGAATTAGGCGATGAAATGGGGAGCATAGGGTAGGGGAATGAGAAGGGAGAGAGTGGTAGAGCACATGGCGGATACGTGGGAGTTGATGGCGAAGACTCGCACGAGGATTATGGCCATCATCCTTCATTTAGTTGCCCTTCATCTTCCATAGCCAAGGGTGTAGAGGTCATGTTCAAGACAAGCATGGTGATTTCGGTGATGGTGATGGTGTGGGTGTGTGTGTGTGCACTAGGCACACACAGTGCATAGTGTGTTCTTTGGTGATGTTGTGTGTGTTTGTGTGATGGTGACCCCTCTTTATATAGGGGAGGAGGGGGGAGAAATTCTAGAATTTAGAAATGAAGAAATCATTATCTACATAGGCCATGTGACTGTGGGCCCCACTTGTCTGGCTGTGTGTATATATGCCAGAACAGCAGTCTCATGAGAGAGAGACTAAGAGAGAGAGATGGGTTGATGAAAAAAAGTGAGAGGTGACATGGAGAATAAAGTAATTACAAGAGGGGAGAGAGGGGAGTGTGTTCAGAGGTGAATCTGTTTGCAGATGTGTGTGAACACAAGAAAAATCAGGTAACCACCGGGTGGGGATGGGTCTGTGGGCACCTTTTTTCAGTGAAACTGAGTGTGTGTGAGTATGGGGGAGGTTTTTTAGCTACAAGACAAGAGACATGGCACCCTTTAGAGAGAGAGGGGGGTATTTGGGTCATGGGATATGATAGGAGAGAGAAAGAGGGGGTGGGGTATACTATTTTGGAAGATAGGGTAAGTTGCATGTGAGTTGGTGCATTATTGGTGAGTTATAATGCATTATTGGTGAGAGGTGGGGTAGCTTGAGGGGAGAGAGAAAGGAGAAAGGACAAGGGGAAGAGAGAGGGGGTTGACCTTTTGAGTGGAGGAGAGGAAAAGGGACACACGGCGGGGCAACAGTGAAGAAAAAGGAGGCAAGGTGGGGATGGGCTACCCCGCAAGCATGAGGTGGCCTATTTTACCTTTCTTATATATTTACATAATCATACTTTATTTTTTTCTTACTTTTTCCAATGCTTTTTATCACTCCCTCCCTAAGAGGGGGTTTTCATGGGGTGGGGACGAGAGAAGAGGGGTATGGGAGCTTGGCTTGTGAAAAGCCCCCATCATTAGCCCTCCCATTTTGGCTAGAGGCATTCATGTCTCTAGCTCATCTGTTTGATCATTATTGTTGGAGGTGGTGACTGATGGTGTGTTCTCATCTGGAATGTCAATAGGTGGATCCTGGTCAAATCGAAGAAAATAAGGTTTAAGTCGCCAACCATTTACTCTGGTTTTATGAAGTTTTCCATCAGCCTCCATAAGCTGGTAGCTTCCATTGGCATATTTTTTCGTGACGATGAAAGGACCTTCCCATCGAAGTAGGAGTTTCTTATCCTTGCGCGTGTCGAAGCGATTGTCGTAGCGGAGCACCAACATTCCTTTCTTCAATTCTTTTTTCCGAAGATGCTCGTTAAAGCTAAGCCGTCTATGCTCTGCTTGTGCTGCATAATAATTTATTTCTTCTTCTCTGTCTAGCTGCAGTCTTTCCAAGTTGATGATGTGATCTCTCAAATGCATGTTGGGCTGTTGAAGTTGGCTTGCCATTACTCTGAGACTTTGTAGTTGCACTTCAATGGGCAAGATTGCTTCCTTACCAAATACTAGATGATACGGTGTGAATCCCAAGGATGTACGAAATGAAGTTCTGTAGGCCCATAAAGCTGGTAGTAGATACTTATCCCAGTCTCCAGGATGATTGTTTACCTGCTTGGTAATAATTTTAGAAACCATTCCATTTACCTTTTCAACTAGGCCATTACATTGAGGGTAATATGGTGAAGAGTGCCTCCTTGTAATGCCCAGTTTCTGCATTAATTCTCCTACCAAGTCTGCTCTGAAACCTGGCCCTCTATCAGAGATGATCTCTAAAGGTGTGCCAAACCTACAGCATATGTGCTCATAGATAAATTTAGCTACCTCTACCGTTGTGATTCTAGTGGTGGCTGTAGCCTCTGCCCATCTAGTCATGTAGTCGACCCCCATGATAATGTAGAATTTTCCTGAGTTGGCCCTAGGTAATGGCCCAATGGCATCGATACCCCATTTTTCAAACGGGCCATATGAGAGAATAGGTGTCTGTGGTTCAGGCATAAGTGACCTAGTGCCAGCCTTTTGACACAACTTACACGTTTTGCACCAATGGTGTACATCACGGTTGAGGCTAGGCCATATGAAGCCTGCCTGCAAGATTTTCCTACTTGTTATGTCTAGGGCAAAGTGACCACCACAAACCTCATCGTGACAGCTAGCAATTACTCCCGTGATTTCGTGAGAGAGAGGGACCTTCCTGAGTATTTCGTCCTTACCCTTACAGTACAAACCGTCATTGATGAGTCGATACCTTGTGGCCTTCCGCGTCAGCCATTGCTTATGTCCCTTTGTTAAATCTGACGGGCATTCCCCTGTTTCCAAAAAATGCATGATGTCAGGCAAGGCATCACTTCCTTGAAATAGAGGGAGCTTTAGTTTTATTGCTCCAACCACCACTTCCTGTAGTCTTTCACTTGCTAGGGCATCTACTTCTTGGTTTTGAGCCCTTGGGATATGGTGTATTTGAACTTCTTCAAACTTACCCAACAAGGTTTTTACACCACTTAAGTGAGTCCTTAAACTAGGATTCTTGCATGTCCATGCTCCATTTACTTGCCTTACCAGAAGTAGAGCATCCCCAAATACATTAATGTGTTGTACACCTTGCGAGACGCACCATTGTAGACCCTTGGTTAGTGTTGCATACTCAGCTTCATTGTTAGAATGTGAATCTAACAATTGGCCCAACGAAAATACCTTTGTCCCTTTGTCATCAAAGACCACTATGCCTGAAGCTGCTTTGTCGGACACTCGCTTATAGGCTCCATCAAAGTAGAGAGAGTATGCTCCATCAAAGTCGGACCTTTTGAGTGGAGGAGAGGAAAAGGGACACACGGCGGGGCAACAGTGAAGAAAAAGGAGGCAAGGTGGGGATGGGCTACCCCGCAGGCATGAGGTGGCCTATTTTACCTTTCTTATATATTTACATAATCATACTTTATTTTTTTCTTACTTTTTCCAATGCTTTTTATCACTCCCTCCCTAAGAGGGGGTTTTCATGGGGTGGGGACGAGAGAAGAGGGGTATGGGAGCTTGGCTTGTGAAAAGCCCCCATCAGAGCCATGTAGTGAGACAGGAGGAGGCAAGCCTATTTCAAGATGCCAAGGAGCCCACAATTTCTCGTGGTATGAGGACCCAAATGTGGACGACAAAGGTTTTCTTCTATGGGTTGTTCAGAGAGCACATGGTGAATAAATGATCTGTTAAAGCTGAAAATGAGCCGGTCACTAGTTCTCAGCCGTAGAGGTGATGAGAGTGATTGCAGAGTATGTCAAACGAGGGGACCCTAAGAAGACTTAGTCTTGTCAAGAAGGAGGTGGTGGTGCTTCAAAGAATGTTAGGAGAACTCAATTCCAGATCCCAATTTGCATGTATGACCTGTTGAGCTTGCTTGAGATGGTTCTCGTGATTGTTTCCTTGGGTATGTTGGTGACATGTTGAAACCACTCTGCTTGCAACCATGTGGATTGAGCTATGTTGAGGCTTTGCTACACTCTACTATTTTTTCTTTCAAAAAAAATAGATCTCTTTATTGACTTATTGAAAGCTTGCTTATGTACAAGAGGTATGGTACTACCCAACTCCTTAGCATCTATGTACATATCTTTTTCCCTGAACCTAAAGTAGATTTTCTTTTAGGGAATTTGATATTGGCAGCCATGCGATCAAACCATGGTGCCCCTAGGATTACATCCTCGTGCTTGAGAGGAGAGATAAAGAAATCCTCCTTGTCCACATAGCTTTGGACATGGAGCCTCAATTTCCCAATAAAGGGAGTGACTTAGGCTTCTTGCCCCTTGAAAGCACCATCGACAGGTAGGACATCTCCTATCTCATATGCTTGGATGCGTAGCTTGGTGGCCAACTCCGTGGATATGAAATTGTGGGTAGAAGCAGGGTCAAAGAGAATAAAAGCATCGTGTTCTCTTACCTTTCCCCAAGCATGGCATAGAGGAAATCCTTTGTGATGAGCATCCTCTTCTTGAATTTCGACCAAGGTAGCTCTAGGAGGTCCATTATGTGTATTCTTGTGGAGGCAAGCACGATAGGCATGCTCTTGCTCGCCGCACTTGACACAACGGTTATCTTTTCAATAACGTTCTAGCTCTTTAGGAGAGAGTTTATTTTTGTCTTTATAAACTCCCTTCTTCTTAGCTTTGTTGTTGTTGGCACTGCCTTCGGGAGACTTTTGGACATTTTCCTTCCCTTTAGGCTCGTTACGGTCCTTGTTTTCCATGGGCTTAAGATTTCTCTTAGTCCCTTGTTGGAAATTGATTTGTGAAGCCACTACGGTATGGTGTATGACCGCAGATATGGTGCATGGCCTTTGGGAGTTAACATACTCCGCTATATCCTCAGTTAAACCCACACAAAATTTTTGTTTTTGCTCTCCAAAATCCATCTTTTTGAAGACAGTGGCTTTGAGATGTAAATCCCAGAATTTTTTTACATATTTGTGAATAGATTCACAAGAAGAGAGCTTCAAGCTTCTCCATTCGGTGAGTACTTTGTCTTTGGCATCAGTAGCCAAAAACTGCTTCATGATGGAACCTCTTAAAGCTTTTCACATTCGTGGAGCTTCACCGTTTGCTCGTAGGCTAGACCACCATTTCCTGTCGAAATTTTGAAATGCATAGCTACATGAAGTAGCTTAGAGGACTCCGTGAAGCCCTCATCTCCAAATTTTGCATCAAATTGTTGGATAAAGTCCAAGACTTTGTCCGTAGGACCAAAAGTGCCATCGTAGGTAAGGAAAGAGATGTTCTTTCCTCCCTCTTTGAACTTTTTGATCTTGGACGACCTCTTCTAGGCGGCATAGGATTTCCTATGGCCTCTTCTTTTAGGTGGTTCAAGAGCTGCACCATCACTTTCTTCAAAAGAGGAAGAGTATGAGGAGGATGGAGAAGAGGGTGACCTCTTTCTCACCTTTTTCTTCCCTTGTTCCTCCTTGTCTGCACCATCACTTTCTTTAGAAGAGGAAGAGGATGGAAAATATGGAGAAGAGGGTGACCTATTTCTCGCCTTTTTATTCTCTTGTTTTCTCTTATCCCTCTTTGAATTATGGTGTATTATGGTGTAGAGAAGTATGCGATGGTCTTCTCCGTTTAGGGGGTGTTGGAGAGTGTATTTCCCGTCGTCTTTGGGGAGCCATCTCCGCCGAGGTGGCAGGAGACTCGCTTCTTTCTCGTTCTTTTGATGGGAGATCTACCGTTGAAAATTGGGTTCTCCTTTGGGAAGGAGATGCGTCATCGAGTAGTAGATTTTTGAGCCCTTCCTATGGATCCTCTTCTTCTTTCCTTATCGAAGAGAGTCCTCTTTTTGAAGTCTCACTAGGAGGCTTCCTAGGTACTCTCTCTTCTTGGTGGGGAGTTTGGAGAATACCATGGGTGCGCAATTGTTGTAGCACTTCACCTTGGAGGGATGGGTTTCCCACGGCTTGTTGTAGCCTAGAAATAAAATAGTTTACAAGCAAGGGGCATCATTAGTTGCTCTTTTATTAGCAAAATCAAAGCTATCAACATTCATTTCAATCTCTTTTTCTTTGTCAGCTATATCAATAAATTTTAGGTGTAAACTTTTACTTGTACTTTGGTACTTCAAGCCCTAGTTGCTACTCCTCTTTGCCTTCAAAGATAAGCACTCAAGTAGCTATACCCGTGGCTCGAATATTATTAATTGCAAGGAATAGAAGAGACGGTTCAACAGAGCCAAGAGAGCGCCGGTTTCTGTCAAGCTTTCAATAGCTCAATAATGCTTAAGCCATAAGCAAGCCCCGTAGGACTCCATTATTAAGACCATAGCTCTCGGCAGTGTCCTCGTTAACTGCATAAAGCAGGCGTGCTTCAAGAATGAAAAATCCCTATTCTACTTACTGTTTTGCAATTAATAACACCAACCATTTATAGCAAGCTTGAGGACATTTCTTTTTGAGCAAGAAAAGAGAAACCAATAGCTCTGATACGAATGTAATATTTAATGCACTAGTAACTTGTGTGTAGTGGGGAGATTGATAACATAATGAGCATTTCATTAAGAACAAGTTCTTAATGAGCATAGAGAGAGTACTTAATTGATAAAGCAACATAGCAATTTACACCTAGCTAATTTGGCATTGACAATACTTGCAAAGAGAGAGAAATAGAACCATTGACAACAGTTGAGGACCACTTACATGGAGCCAGTCCCCCCTCCATAAAGGATTTGTATTATAGCTTCTCCCATCAAAGGAGACTTTTGTACAATACAATTCTTGTGTTCCTTGACAAAACTCTTTGGTGCACTGAAGATGGAAGCTTCATGCACCAAATTATGCTTGAAAATCACACCTAGTATCCCTAGCCACAATTGAAGGCCTTTACACACCTTCAAAAATAGTGACAGCTAGCAAGGAATGATGATAGATTGAGAGGAAGAAGAGGTATCTTACAAGAAAGAAGTAGTCTCGTCACATAATCACTCTAATAGCATTATCTTAGTAATTAGCATGGTAGAGGAGATAAGCATGCCATTGAACCCTGGTTCTTGGTTGGATTTGCATTCCATAGCCAAGAGTTGTTGGTGTAGGCCTCTACTTCTCAATGCTTGGAGAAGGAGATGGAGTTCTTCTTGCACACATGAGTTGTGTGTGTGTGTGTGTGTGTGTGTGTGTGTGTGTGTGTGTGTGTGTGTGTGTGTGTGTGTGTGTGTGTGTATAGCATTTGTTAAAATGCAACCCCTTCTCTCATCTTGGTCGACCCCTCTTGCTAACTGCTCATGCTGGCCTCCCATTGGCTCTTGTAAAGCTTAGCCAATCACAAATTAGAAGCATAGTTGATAGCCTTTTGACAAGTGTCCCCCTTTCCCCTTTTGTGAGTGCTTTAGGTATTTAAATAAGTCATCTAGCCTCTCATTGGACCTTTTTGTCTCTGGCCAATAGGAATCAAACAATCCATTGAGATGTTGGATGTTCATTGGACCCCTTGGTAGACTGTCTAATAGTCTTCTAGAGAGCTTAATTTCTATTGGTTCTTTTATCAAGCATTTTTAAATTGATTAGACTAAATTTACTCTAGCGTAATTCTCATTGGTCCATTTTATGGCCATCCAATAGGATTTGAGGGAGGTTTGGGGAAACTAGCCTAGGAGCTTGACATGTGTCCAGTATTCCCTTTGTGTAAAGGGGGAGCCTTGGAGTGTGTGTGTGTGTGTGTGTGTGTGTGTGTGTGTGTGTGTGTGTGTGTGTGTGTGTGTGTTCTCTCTCATCCCCTACAATATGGGCTTGCCCCCTCCTTCCTAGGGATGTGGGAAGACTTTTTAGTCTTCCCATGACCATCGAATTTCCCCTTGCTTTGGCCATTGGATAAAAGATTTAATTTTTGGAACCTGAGCCTATGGAAGTCTTAATGGAGTTGAACCTTAGGTCTTTTAAGCCCCATTGAAGCACATCACCTTTCCAATGGCTTTAGGTATGAGCCTATGCCTCTTTACAAAGCCATTATTCTTTAACCTCGCAAAATAATTTGTGCTATTGAAATCTCAATATCTTGAGGCCTTCTTTCTAATTGTTGTATAAGCAAAGCAAGAAGGTCTTGCCTATTCATTCCATCTTCCCAAGGTGATACATTCCATGTGGGAATTACATCCTCAATTGGCATTACAATTTTCTGACCATACATCAACTCAAAAGGCATATAAGCAGTTACTGAGTTGTGAGTTGTACGATCAACCCATAAATAATAAGGCAATAGTCTTGGCCACTCTCTCAATTTTCCTTTGCAAGACTTAGCCACATTCTGATTTACCATTCCCTTTATGATTGTATGCATTAGTGAAAGAAATTTGAATGCCCAACCTAGAGAAAAATTCCCCGACTTTGTGATAATCCAACTGACCTCTGTCTCTATTTGTATTTTCCCAACTCATCCATAACGGCTAATCACATCGTCCAAGAGGAACTTACATATTCCTTTGGTGTTTTTTGTTCTTAAAGCACGACCTTCAACCTAGTTAGACAAGTCTTGTCGTGCAATTACTATGTATCTAATTTGCCATAAGCCCAATAAGCCTAATATCATTGTAACCAGATCTACTACCCACTTACAACGCATAGCCAATGGGTAAGTAGGGTACAACCCATCACGGTGATGCACATTTCAATACATTTGACATGTTTTGCAAGATTCTACAAAGTAAGAGACATCAATATAATGCCTTTTCACCAATACTTCTCTTTGATTTTGGTGAATGTGGACCATACACCTCTGTGTTCAACTTAAAGACTCTCATGAAACTTTTTGATAAGGTCCTTCTGAGTTTCCTTGTCATTCACAACTCTCAATGGCATTCCATTTTGTTTCTTTGGATTCTTCCACAAGTAACCATCTTTCAAAAATTATCCATAGGCTCTTTTTCGTATTCTTTTGAAGTTTTGATTAGATCACCCTTCTTGCCTTGTCAAAGTCCTCAGATAACATCTCGTGAGCAACCAATCACCTTGATGTAGATCCTTTGTAAATGACTCAAGTGCACTTGATAGGAAAACATGATCACCCTTAGCATGAGAGCTACTAGAATACCTTGTGCCTACATCGTCATCATCAATAACCATTTTCTCTTCATTTTCATATCTTGCTCTAGGAAGAATATCTTCAATTGAATTATCTTTCCCTATTGTATATGCTTAGATTCTATATTCAAGGACTTTATGTAGGAAATCCATCTCAACATAGCAATGTCAGGAGTTGAATAGCTTGAAACTATCCCAAGAAGGGGTAGACTATCAATCTCCACTATTACATTAGCTCCTATCAAATACCCTTTACCACATTTGAGTGTTGTGATTGCTCCCCATAATTCTCTTTTTACCTATAGATAATTGCATTGAGCACTTAGGAACTTTTCTCCAAATCTCACCATATCTTGCCTTCCATCTTCATCATCTTTCCCAAACACCCATCCAATTCCCGTGGGGATAATATTCACTATCACAATCACATGTCTTCCACATTCATAGTCTGCTTTTCTCAAAGTTGGAGACATAAGCAACAACTTTTTTAATCTCCTCATGGCACGTGTATATTTTTGGTTTTTCCTCAAGAGTCGATACAAAGGTTCTACTACATGCATTTATTGTGGAGTCCACATAACATAAAACACACATGTACCAGGAACCCAAACCTCCACGTCACTTGTACATTTCTCGTTCATTGTTTGAGTTATATTAAATGAAGATGGAAAGCTTCATGCATGATGAGAATAACATAGACTTTGTAAAAAGCATTAACCATCCCCAGCCTCAGTCCCAAGGCCTCAAACACCTTCAAATGTGGATAGAGCTAGCGGGGAATGACGGTAGGGAAGAGGAAGAAGAAACATTCATAGGAGAAAGAAATAGTTCCTCACTTATTATTACTCTTCATGCTAGCACACATAATAGCATAGTAATGAAGATGGAGAAGATGGCAAGCTTAAGCATTGAAGCATGGATCTTGGTTGGATTTGCATTCCACAGCCAAGAGTGTTGGTGTAGGCTCTCAACTTCTCTACTAGCTTGGAGAAGGAGATGGAGCTCTTGCACTTTGGACTTCACACAGTGAGAGAGACCCGGGGGATTCACTCTATATACAAAACGGGAAGCCACCTGCGAGCGGACAACTTTGATAAAACCCCTATATACGACTCATATTAGGGAATATGACCCCCCTTTCTAAGATTATATGACAATCAATGAAGAAAAATATCATCACCCCTATCTTACATGCACAATTTAGGTTTGACATGATCTAGCGGAGTTAAAATAGTCAATTTAGCATAGTGATTGCCAACGTACTAAGGAACCACTTCTATTGATAAGTAGATGTATCCTCAATGTATTTTAGTTTGACTTTGAAACTATGTGCTTGATCAGTCTGTACTCTCGCTATTTGTCCAATTTTGACTCATCCAAAGTTGGTGTAAATTAACTTTTAATGTGTGACCTCATAAAAAACTTTCCCTAAATTCATTCGGTTCTAGTGCATATTGGTGACCAATTGTTACAAGTAATCAACGGAATCAGGTCCCCAACCCCCCATAAATATGATACTCCCCTCCCTTATTTTTGAGCTTGGGAGATAAATTATTGGGGGCCTACCCCTAACTTATACAATTATGTAACTTGTAAAAAAACCCTCCTCCCCTGCACTTACGTGGTGCGGTAAGTTTTCCATGGTGAATCCCCCGGGGAGAGAGAGTGTGTGTGGGAGAGTATACCCCCATGGCTAGCCCCCTTCTTGCTTTGGTCGACCCCCTCTTCTAGCTCAACATGAAAGCTCCATGGACCCCTGCAAGCCTGGCCAATCACATGCAGAGTGCATATCAAGCAAGCATGCTAGCGTGGGACAAGTGTCCCCCTTTCCCCTTTGAGAGAGAGTAGACAATTAATTAAATTAACTAAATTATCATTAGCCCTTGTGAGGCTGTAGACGGCTGAGACAGTTTCACTAAGTGGGAATGCTCTCTTATGAGACGGGCAGTGAATCAGTCAGTAATTACTACGGTAATTACCATGGTAAACCCAAGGCATATAAATAGGGCCCATTACATTGTAATTGGGTTAGCATAATCGTGAGCATAGTCAGGTTAGCATTTTGGCGGCATTTGTACTTGAGTTCAATCATTGGCAATTGTTGTCGACAGCTGTACTCTATCTTTCTATTTGTAAGCCACATCATACTCATTGTAAACTTTTACCTGTAATTCCAATCACGACAGGATATTCCAGCTACACTTACTTTGTATTCAATACTCTAAATTTGAATCGAATATTATTCTCAGTACATAGTTTGGTTCTTATTTCATTAGATAAATTCCAGTTCAGTTTCTATTCCTCTGTCCAGTCTACTGTCTGAACTAATCCATCACCAGTAGCTGAAATCTTCTAACACTGGAATTAGCAATCTCAAGAGATCAACTCCGATCACGATGGCTAGAGCTAAAGCTCGTTGACTAAAATACTCTTCTCCCAGCTGGAAGTTTTCAGTTACAGCAATGGCACCCAAATCTAGTCGTGGCCGAAAATCCACCATCCTTGTTGATCCTATTCCTAAGGAGTTGGGAAGAGAGTCTCACCCTAAGCAAGAGAGAGTTACTGACACTCAGGCTCAGGAGGAGCATAGTCAGGCTAATGAGACACAGGACTCACAGCATTCCAGTCACTCTCAACACCGATGGACAAAAAGGGAAGCACGCAAAGCCAAGAGTTCTCGGTCCAGGCAAGGGGATGAGGGTACCAAGGGCAGTAAAGGGAGTCACCGCACTTCTAGCAGACATGCCAGAGAGGACACTAACACAGAGACAGAAACAAATATTGATTGGGATGTCGATACTGACAACTGCAAGAAGACTCCCAAGCGTCGTTCTGAATCTAAGAAGAGAAGCGACAGAACCAGTGGTAATCGGAATGATTACACATCTTCCCTGAAAATTTCTTTTCTAGTATTCAAAGGAGGCAAGAAGGCTAATCCAGATGTTCACATACAGGCTTTTGAGCAGTATGCTGAACTGAAAAATATTGATGAGGATGATTGGGGGGAATACCTTCGGCAAACCTTGAAGGAGGCAGCGAGAAAGTGGTACTACCATTACCCCGCCTGTCAGCTCAGATCCTACAACAAATTGCTTAAAGCCTTCAAACTGGAGTATTCTGATAACAGAGGTGATGAAGATATCCTCTCTGAACTGGATAAGATCAAGCAGCGGAATCTGTCAGTCCGAAGTTATGTGGAAAAAGTCAAGGAGCTAACTAGGCATTTACACGAACCGCCATCCTAGAAGAGGTTGTGTGCATGGTTTCTGAATGGTTTTCAAAGAAAAAAGCTTAGGGAGGAGGAGGTACAAACTCCAACCAAGAAATTCAATGATTTGGTACAACGGGCACTGAAGTTGGAACAGCAGGCCAAGAAGGAAAAGAGCCATAAAAAGAGAAGATCCAGTAGCAGTAGCTCTGCTATTGAGAGTTCTGATTCCAGTGAAGTGTCCAGCAGCTCTGAAATCAGCTCTAATGAACGGTCCAAGGATAAGTCAAAAAAGGGATCCTGGACTAAGAAGATTGAAGAGATGGCTAGGTAGATTGCCGAGATTAGCCACACCAGACAACCAGTTCGGAAGATGGAGACTTGGTGTTCGAAATGCAAATCCAAGGACCATATCTCCAACGAGTGTCCACAATGTACTTACTGTAAGGCCTTTGGTCATTTATGGAACAATTGTGGTATCATGATTCATCACTTTAAGAAGGGCAAAGACATATCAGTGGTAGCCTATACTGAACCAGTGAAAGTAGAACCCGCCAAAGCTTCTCAGGAGGAGAGACCAGGTACTAGTGGTATTGGTCAAGGACGCGGCCAATTCCAAACGGGTATGGGCTGAGGTAGAGGCGTGGCAACTTCCAGAGTCGGAGTTTGAATTGCTACACTTGTGGGAAGTACGGGCATTTCGTGGCTCAATGCCCAGATGCACCTGCACCTACTGCTACTGAGGCTAAGGCATCAGAGCCAGTCCCAATACGGGTAGTCACAAGAAGCAAAGGCGTGGTAATTGAAGAAATTCCAAATACTTCAGAAAAACCAGCAAAATGATAAACAGAAAAACCGGTTTGATCAAGAGAAAGAAGAAATCCATGTTAAAATCTATGATAGAATTTAGAAGCTGACTGTGGAGCTAGAAGATATCAGAAAAACCTTACCTGAAGTGGCAAACTTCATCAGACAGCGCAGGAAAGCTGAAGCGGGGGCCAGAACAGTGGACCTGACGGCCGTCCGAGATGATGAAGTCCCGCTCATTGAGGTTGGACTATAAGGTTCGAAAGCAATGGGGACCTCTTTCAAGTGTTATATTGGATGGAGGAGCAAGAGTCAATATAATGGGAGTCCATCTCCAACAGAGAATGGGCATCACGAATCTAAAGCTAGCACCATTTAAAGTGTGAATGGCAGATCACAGAGTCGTACAAGCTACGGGCATGATTGAAAATATGCAGATAAGAGTAGTAAGGGAAAAATTTAAAGCCAACTTCTTAGTTCTGGATGTGCAAGGGGCATATGGGATGCTGCTAGGGCGCCCATGGTTGAGAACAGCACATGATGTTCATGACTATGCAAACCACACCTTAACCATAGAAGGGGCCAGCAGGGCAAGATTCAGATCCAGACGAACAATACTAGGAGCTGGAGAAAAGAGCTGAGGCCGAAGGAATTATGCCAGAAGTACAAGGCAAAGAAGATCGAACGAATGTTAGCAGCCATGAACATATTTCCTTTAGCAGAGATTGACTTGCATGCAGTTTTACTGAATAAAGAGCAGGCCGACAAGCAGAAAAAGAAATTCCCAAATCAGTTTGCTAAAATCAACACAGGGGAAAGATCAGTTCAGTTAACTGGGAGGCTGGAGGAATCAGCTGACACTGGCATGGTAGAGGAGCGAGTACATCTCAAGAACACACAGTGGATCAGAATACTGATTCGAACTGAATGGGCCATCTTGGGATTATGCTGAGGAATCGACCAAGAGAAAAGGAGGCGGGCCTAATTGGTTGCTTCCAGACGACCAAGAAGTGGAAGAATGGAACTTAGGCTCGGAGGATAGTCCTAGGATGATCGAGGTCAATAAGCATCTCAATCCTATAATAAAGGAAAAGGCACGCAGGATGTTCTATAACTACAAAGACGTATTTTTCTGGGAACACACATACCTGAAAGGGGTGGATCTTGAAGTATGTCAGCACAGGATATCGTTGAAGCCAGATGCTCGGCCAGTACGACTGCAAAGATACCGAATGAACCCCAACTATGCTAAGAAGGTCAAAGAGGAGATTGACAATCTTCTCAAGGCTGGGTTTATCATAGAGGTGGCCATTAGTAGCGATTGGCTATTTCCCATAGTCGTAGTTCCCAGGGGAAATTGAGAGTTTTTGTTTACTATAGGAAACTCAACGCGCGCCCAAACTATCAAAGATCCATTTCCATTGCCTTTTACTGACATGTTGCTTGATGAGATCGCAGGATATGAAATGTATAACTTTATGGATGGTTAGAGATCGCTCCTGAAGATAGACCGAAGACCACTTTCATCACCGAGTGGGGATCTTTCATGTATCCAATGATGCCTTTTGGCCTATGCAATGCACCAGCTACCTTTCAGCGGTGTATGATGGAAATGTTTAATGAGTTCCTTCACAGGTTTCTTGCCATCTTTATGGATGACTTTACTGTATATTCAGATGAGGAACAACACCTACTATTCCTAGAAATGGTTTTCAAACGATGTCAGGAGAAGCGGATTTGTTTGAATCCATTTAAATCCGTCTTCCTAGTCTGTAAGGGACAGCTACTGGGACATGTGGTATCCCGTAATGGAATAGAAATGGCCAACGATAAAATCCAGTGTGTTCAGCAAGCTAAAGCACCCAGACATGCATCTGCGCTAAGCTCTTTCTGGGATATGTTAACTTCTATAGAAGGTTTGTGCATAAGTTTGCTTCTCAAGCAGTACCATTATACGAGCTCACAAAGAAGACCAATAAGTTCAATTGGACTGTTGAATGTGAGGAGAGCTTCCAGAATCTCCATTATCAGTAAACTAGTCCTTAGGCAACCAAACTGGGATGTTATTTTCCATGTACATGTGGACGCTTTGGGACTGGCAATGGGGGCGATATTGGCTTAGCCGGACGGAAGGACTGATTATCCTATTTATTTTTCCAGTCGCATATTCAATTAGGCTGAACAAGGTTATACAACCACTGAGCAAGAAGCCCTTGGAATGATTTTTAGTGCTACAAAGTTGAGGCATTACCTGTTAGGGAAATTGTTCCATTTTTATGTGGACCATCAGGCTCTTCTGTTCTTGATTAATAAAGTCATTGTTCAAGGCAGGCTGATATGGTGGATGATGTTCCTAATGGAGTTTGAATTCAGAATTTTTCATAAGCCTGGCAAGAATCACTGTGGAGCCGATTTTCTATCCAGAAGTACAGAAGGTTATTCAGAAGTACCCTTGAGGGACGAACCAGTGGACGCTGACTTATTTCACCTGGAAGCAGGAGAATCAGTTGATCCTTAATGGTATAATGTTTATCAGTTTCTTTCTCAAGGTGTTTTTCCAGAGGACTGTCCAAGCAGAACCAGAAGAAAGCTTTGGTCATCAAAATCTTGAAGTTTACTATCATCGGAGGGTCACTCTATCGATTAGGTGTTGATGGTATACTTCGGCGTTGTGTGCCTATGGAAAGGAGAATGCAAGTTATTTCAGAAGCACATAATGGCGAATCTGGTGGACATTTTTCCAATGAAGTTACTTACAAGAAGATTCTGCAAGCTGGTCTGTGGTGGCAAACACTAATTGCTGATGTTAGAAGTTTTTGTCAAACTTGTGACATATGCCAAAGAATGGGTAGACCTACAGTTGCAGATATGACTCCTTTAACACTAGTACAATCACTGGGTGTGTTCATGAAATGGGGTTTATATTTTATGGGACCTTTTAAGAAGGTTACCCCTACGGAGAACAAGTACATAGTAATGGTTAATTTTTATGTCACTAAGTGGATTGAAGCTAAGGCTCTTCCTGACAACACAGCCAAGTCAACTGCAAGGTTTCTATTTGAGAATATTGTCTGTCGATATGGATGTTCGGTAGAGATTGTGTCAGTTCAAGGAACACATTTTATCAATGACACCATGGAAATTCTATTGGATATGCTTTCAGTCAAGCATCAAAAATCTACTCCTTATTATCCCAGATGCAATGGACACGCTGAAAGTAGTAACAAGACAATCAAGACTATTCTCACTAAGGTTGTGCAGAAGAAGCCAGACCAGTGGGATTTGAAACTCCAGACTGCTTTATGGGCGTATAGGACATCTTACAAGGTCACTACTGGGTTGACACCATTCAGAATGGTGTATGGCACTGAAGCTGTGGTTTCTATGGAGTTTGTTATCCTAAGTCTAAGAATGGCTGTGAAATATGGCTTAGACTTCAACCACAATCTGAAAAAGCGCCTAAATGAACTTATGCAGTTAGATGAACTTTGACAACGAGATATACTGGAACAAGAAATTGTTCAGCAACGAAGGAAGCACTGGCATGATCGCCGAATTAAGGTTCAGGAATTTCAGAAAGGAGATTTGGTGCTTCTCTATCAGTCCAGATTGGGCCTGAAGAAGCCAAACCTGAAGATTGCCTGGGCAGGACCATTTGAGGTAGACTGGGTCTTCTCCAATGGTACAGTGAGACTGAAAGATCTATCTGGATTATTGTTGCCAGGAGTATATAATGGTGTGAAGATCAAGCTCTACTATTCAGAAGTTAGAGAGTCTGGCCAGAAACAAGATACTAGGGAATTAGGAACTGAAGATCAAGAGATACTAGAATCGGATATTTTTGGGCTTTTTCATGTGCAGCTAGTTCCAGTTTCAGAACCAGTGCCAGTAGAACCAAACCAGACTGACCTCAGGATAAGTACCAGTGTGATCAAACTAGACTGGGAACTAGTCTAGTATCGGTGGAAACACACTTTTCAATTTTTAAGCGCCCAATGGTTAGATGGCACGCCAGTAGTAGTAATCATTTCAAGGATGGGTAGAAGTCTTGTCCAATGCATGTCTGCCACGATAGCAGCGACGCATATAAGTCTAGGAGCAGCGAGTGGTGGAGCTTTTATGGCGCGAACGCGTATAACAGTCAGGAGAGTCGGAATTTTTCCTCACAAATCTCCTGCGCGACGATTTCCTCCCGTTGTTCATTCGCCATCGCCAAGCTTTGAGGTATCTTCGCTACAGCCATAGACTTCGTCTTCTGAGGAGACACTCGACTGTCGACTAGCTTTGCCAGCAACACCTAGGTACGGCTTTGAAGCATCAAGTAATTCTTCCTCTTCCTCGCCTTTTTTGTCATCTTCACAGTGTATGGGTAGGAAGAAGCGTTCAGACAAGATGCAGGAATCTCTTGAGGAAACCCAAGCCATCGTCACTGCTGCAAAGGCAAGCCTTTCCATCATTCCTTACAGAAAGACTCAGTGATATGTATTAACCGACCAAGCTATGGCTTTGCTGCAACTATGGGATCTAGGAGTCATTCTGCAATCCACAAGAATCGCTTTCGACGCAGCCATCATAAAGCAGATTCTTGACTCTTTTGATGCTGAAGATGGCAGTGCCATGGTGTATGGTAAAAACATGTCTGCTACACCAAAAAACATAGCTTTTGCATTCCGGATGCCCAATGAGCCCAAGCCATCTGTGGCAACCCCACAGCAGATCAGTATAGTCTTAAAGGAGGATGAAGTTGTTAAGTTCAAGAGAAAAGCCAGTGGGTCAAGGGATTCCAGTGGCAGGACTAGAAGCTTATATTGCTTACAAGTTTGTTGCAAAAGCAGTGAGTCTTAAAAACAATCCAACATATGTGTCCGAGAAAGTTTCTGTTATGATGCTAGCCAAGACATTGGATTCAAAGGTCTCTATCAACCTTTGTCAGATTTTGTCACACAATGTGCTTCAACAAACTGCCAAGTTGAAATCCCAGAATGTTTTTAAAGCTTGGTATGTTTCGCAATTTTTATATTAGGCCACTGCTCCAGATGCTCATGGCTAGATAAAAATGGCTTGGAGTGAGAGGCCAGTTCCAGAATCCAAGAATATTGATATGTCTTCAGATGAAGAAGCCACGGACAGTCAGACCACTCCAACTGGATTGAAAAGGAAGGCCACCCAAGATTAGACTGGTAGTTCGAAGAAACCAAAGACGACACTGATGAAGAGCATTGCTTTTCTGAAGCAGATAGAGAGTCAGGTCAAAATTGTGACTACTGAAAAGGCTATAGTTAGCAAAGATAATAAGCAACCTGCTCAGAATACTGAGGTCAACCAATCAGTAGGACAGAGTACAGTCGCTACTGGTACTAGCAAAGATCAGGCAAAAGTAGAGACTTCTGAGAAGGCAGCAGAACAGTCGGCTGTGGACAAAGAAGAATTGGACAAGGGTAAAGGTCAACTGGACAAAGGCAAAGGTCCAGCATCTCCAACTTTACTGGGTAGTGTCTCTATCTCAAATAATGAAGAAGCTTTGCACCTAGTAAAGAAGGACATGTTGCAACAGATGCAGACCCATCCACTGAAAGGGCGTCTCTTTCTATAGAAAGCTAATTATGCATCCTTACCCTATATGGCTCCAGTTACAGTGTATGAGCCCACTGATTATGACCCAGCTACAGTTAAGGATGGATGTTCAATCCTCATCCAATCTTCATGGAATACTATTGTCCACTGTATGGGACAAATGTTGGATGCAACAGGGTCAGAAGATGAACTGAATAGGGCTAAAGCTGACTTGAAGGAAGCTGAAGACAGCACGAGATGAGTAGAATCTGCGCCATAGGCTACTTGAAGCTCATTCAGACAAGGCTATTGAGCTATTAAAAAGAAAGTTAGCTAAGGCAGAGTATGATATGCATATTGTGAAGGAAGAAAGGAATGAAGCACAGAGATCTGCAGCTAAGGCTGAAACGATGTTGAAAATGAAGAGAGTTGACTTCAACTCCTTGCTACTACGCCATACAGCTCTGAAGGCTTCCCTCACTGATAGATATATTTATAATAGCTTGGCTGAAATTTTAAATCCAGCAGGCAACGCTGTCTTTGATCTGGAAAACTTGAAGTCTCTTATGGAGACTATGCTGAGTGACTTGCAAGACAAAATGGATGAATATAATAATGCTCTGATGAATCAAGCAATCTTGGATTATATTGAGCAGCAGAATTCCCTGGATGAAGCGGAAGAAGATAAGGAACAAGAAGAGGATAAGGAAGAAGGAGTTGATAAGGAGGAGGATGACCAAGAATAAGGGCATACTAATGATGATGATGATGCCTCACCTCCATCTCCACCTCCACCTCCAGGACCTGGTACTGGTGGCATAGGGCCAACTAAAGGAGGTCAGTCATAGCCAGACCAGCCAGGCCAGAATGAAGGACTTCTGATTGATGTTGTTCACACTGGGAATCAGCCAGCAAATCAGTCCCAGCTCAGTAGTAGGGAGGCTAAAGGGAAAAGCAAAGTTAAGGATGAGGGACCAGCAGCTGATCAACTGCATTCCTTATAGCTTATCACCCTTAACAGGCAATTGAGACATCAGCAGGCTCCCATAACCAGACAATATCTGGAGGATGATGATCTCTTATCTGATCTGGAACGTTTTCAGAGACCGTATGTCGGGCCAGGAAAATGGTGGAGCACTGGAATTTAGTGGCTTTTCATGATCAAGAAACTTGCCTTTTTACCTGCGCATCCCAGCACAGTCCAGCTGCTGGAAAGGGTTCGTGAATGGATAATCATTGTTGCTGAAGAGAGAGTGACCAACCCACATTTGCAAAGACAGTCTACTGCAGATTGTCGCTCTCTCGCTCTTGAATTAGAACTTCTGCTAGGAAAAAAACCAACCTACAAATGTATAAAGGATATTAGGAAGCAGTTGAAAGAGGTTTTGGTGCAGATACAAATTGCCAGAGGAGTCTTGGATCAAAGAGTGCGGGCCATTCTTGAAGATCAGACATCCACTAGTAAAGGACCTCAGACTAGAATGTCACAATCGGAGAACAGGCAACTGCTCTCCGCAAACTGTTTCAACTAGTGACAATCACTAGAAAAATGATCCAGCAAGAGAACCAGGCTGTTCTCAATTTTTTAGAATTCGTGTCTGATTCTCCAGTTCTCTTGTATGCCTTTCCAGCAAGAGAGACAGAACTGCCAAGATTTTTTCCAACACTTTGCCCTCAACATCCAGAACCAGTCGATCGCCTTACATACTTCAAGATTATTGATGAGCTCCGGGATTGGTATGAGCGATCGACTGTGGAATGTAAAACTTGGCAAACACTGTTCAATGATGCTCTCCAACTCAATGATATTCATGAGTTGAAAGAAGAGATGTAGAGGATCCGGATATGTATGGGTCAGTGGAAGATTCAGATCAGGGGACTGACCAAGATCACTAATCAATTGCTTCAACTTACTGTTGAGTCTCTAAATTGCATGAAAAGGATTTTGCAGCTAAGGCGGGCCTAGCACCACAGTATAGAGAGATGGCTAAGATTCCTTTTGAAGCTCGGGTCAAAACCAATCAACCTCTTCCAGAAGGATGGATCCATACTGCTTCGCATTGTCACAAGCTGGCTAGAACTAGGATCACCAAAGGTAGACGCATGCTCTATGATCCTGACACCAAAACCTATCATTCCCTTACGCCTTATGAAATAGAGATGACCACAGAAAGGTGGGATCCGTTTGAGCAGGAGGCCATTTACCGACTCATTCAGAGGGAGAATGTTGACATTGGGACTTCTCAGACGCCATCCAGGCCAAAGGGTAAACGGAAGCTGGTTCAATGAAAGGATACTGGGTAGTTCCATCTCAGAATTCAGTGGCAGCTTTTCTTCCTCATCTGGAAGGTTGATATCAGTTTGTGTAGACGATGAGAGCTCTACACTGACCTTTTTCTTCTAAGCTGGAAGGTTGATATCCGTCTGTGTTGATGATGAGAGCTCTCCACTGACCCTTCCAGTTGGTTCTCTATCATTGGTCAAGTCCAATCCCCAACATCAAAAGTAGACAATGGATTTTTCAGCTTCAAATCCGAAGCATACAGTGGATTTTTCAGCTTCAAATCAGAATTAGACAGAGGAATTTTTCAGAAATTTTGGAATCTTGCCAAAATTCAAGAAAGGAGGGAAGGATGTAGACGGTTGAGACAGTTTCACTAAGTGGGAACGCTCTCTTATGAGACGGAAAGTGAATCAGTCAGTAATTACTATGATAATTACCATGGTAAACCCAAGGCATATAAATAGGGCCCATTACATTGTAATAGGGTTAGCATAATCGGGAGCATAGTCAGGTTAGCATTTTGGCGGCATTTGTGCTTGAGTTGTCAATCATTGGCAGTTGTTGTCGGTTTTACTCTATCTTTCTGTTTGTAAGCCACATCATACTGATTGTAATCTTTCACCTGTAATTCCAATCACGGCAGGATATTCCAGTTACACTTGCTCTATATTTAGTACTCTGAATCTGAATCTGAATATTATTCTCAGTACATAGTCTGGTTCTTATTCCAGTAGATAAATTCCAGTTCAGTTTCTGTTCCTCTATCCAGTCTACTATCTGAACTAATACATCACCAGTAGCTGAAATCTTCTAACACTGGAATTAGCTATCTCATGAGATCAGCTCCAATTCGAGAGGCCAACTAATAGGCTTTACACACACAATGAGGGCAACATGAAGAGGAGCTTGACAAGTTTCCTAGATGCTTTCTTTGTACCAAGCTTGCCTTGTGTGAGGGTGTGTGTGTGTGTGTTCTTTCTCTAGATCCTACAATGAGGGCTTGCCCCCCCTTGTGTAGGGATATGCATTGACATTTTGAACACTTCACCTCCTCAAGAACCTTATTCATGGAGCACCTTAGCACCTTAGTCATTAAGCACCTCAAGCACCTTAGTCAGCAAGCATGAGAAGCACCTCAATCACCTTAGTCAACAAGCACGACAAGCACCTTAGTAAGCAACATGACAAGCACCTCAAGCTTGGGCTGGGTTCCCACCTCGAGGACAACCCTAGCTTGCCTAAGGTCATAAAGGACTTTTAACAGTAGCCATTGGGAGGTCTTTAATGAAGCTAACCCTATGGTCTTTAAGCTCTATTAGCTAGCATTGCTCTTGACTTATCATCTCTTATTTGGACCCCTTTACTATTGACTCCGTGTTGAGATAGATCCGTAAGCACATGTCTATTTTCTAACCCTTGCTCCCATTTATAATACCAATTTAAATTATTATTTTCATATGAGAAAATCATTTGCGTTGGTTTGATATTAGATTTTGTGACATTAATTCTCTCCTAAATCATAGTCATCCTCGACTATGAGGTAGAAGAGATAAAGCCTTAGTGATTAGTCAATATTTCTTAGTGGATAGAGGATTCCTTTTTTCCCTACCACGACATCATTCCAAGATGGATGAATAATCCATTGGGTGCTTGGGAGATGTAGCTGCTGCAAGCATGTCTACTCTTTAGTCCATTTTAGTCTTCAAGTAGAGTGACAAATTCGACTTGGTGTTTGAGAGACGTCGCCATTGCAAAGATAATTCTAATCATGCGTACTACGTAAAATCATGCCAAAGGATAGCTTTGGGTTGTAGCACCTGTTCTTGGTCTTTGATTTCAGGAGGGTCTTCTATAATTGGTTCACCCGGTGGCTTTCCTTTGTAGGGCTTGAGTAGGCTCACATGAAAAGCATTGTGTATGAGCCAATGGTTAGGCTACTTGAGTTGATAAGCCATCTCATTGGTTGGCTTCAAGATTGTAAAAGGACCGTAGTATCTTTTTGCTAGTTTATCATAATACTTTTGATGGCCCGTAGGATTTTTGCTCGTCGTTTGCCTCAATCAGGCCTTGGAAAACATAAGTCTTTAGTAGATCGAGTATCGTAAGATTGGCTATCTTAGTTTGGCCATCTGTTTGTGGGTGATAGGCTGAAGAGAAATTCAATTCTATACCTAGATTTTCAAAGAGACCTTTTCTATCTGACACAATGGATGTTGGCAATCCATGGTGTTTGAAAATCTGGGATATGAAGAGAGTTGCCATTTGGTGTGCCTTAATAGTCTTTTTGATAGGAATAAATTGTTCTTGTTTGCTAAACATGTCGCCTATTGTCCATATTCTTGTATTCCCATGGATAGACTTGGGTAATCCAAAGATAAAATCCATGGATATACTCTCCTATGGTGAATTAGAGATTGGAAATGGACGAAGTAATCCAGGTTTATTCCCTCTATCAGACTTAGTCTTTTGGCATACCACACATGTTGAAACATACTCTTGAATGTACACTTTCATGGTAGGCCAATATAAGTATGTCTCTACTCCTCAAAGGGTAGGTTGAATTCCTCTCTGCCCCGCATAGGGAGGAGCATGGGATTCAGACATGAATTTCTCATGAAAGGAGTGGGTAACATGGAGAACATAACCATCCTGCAAGGTGAATGGTTCCGCGTTCTTCCCCAAGAAAGGGTTGACATTATATCTTTAAAGTCAGGGTTAGTAACATACTCATCTATCATAGAAGATAGATCATTGTGAGTTGCTATAGACACCACATTAACTTTTGGCCGTCCTCGTGAAAACACATCGGCCACTTGATTGTGCTTACCAACAATGTGAGAAATAAGAAAATAAAATTGCAAAATAAAATTTTCCAACCTGTCATAAAAACTAATATCTAATACTCCCAAATGATTTTCTCATGTTAAACTGATCATTTAATATGGGGAAGTACCAGGGGAGTTAAAGCTACAATATTGGTAAGGCTGCCAGACTGGTCTCTGTCAGGGATCCAAAGGAGCGAAAATAGGGATCCAAAGGGGGATAGCCTACAATAACACTAGTCTTGAAAACCAAGTTTCAACACTAGGAATGCTTTTAAAAAAGATGGTTTGGTCCTTATGCGGTTAAGCATATACATGGGAATGCAACTTACACCTTGCATGAGTTGGATGAACCAAAAATAAATATTCCCATTGCAAGGAAAAGAATCAAGCTATTCAAAATAAGGGGTGATACAAATCCCTTTAATTCACAAGAAATTCAAATGAAGGCTTTGATGAAAATGTTATGGATGCACATGATGAAAGAGATGATTATGTGTTAGAAAGTGATGATGAAATTGATATATATGTTCACTTAAATGAAGACCAAGTTGTTCAAAAGAAGAGGTGATATAGATCCCTTTAATTCACAAGACATTAAAAATGAAGGCTTTGATGAAAATGTTATGGATGTACATGATGAAAGAGATGATTATGTGTTAGAAAGTGATGGTGAAATTGATATGTATGTTCACTTAAATGAAGACCAAACTTGCAAAAAAATATATCTGGCACATGTCGCGGAATGTGCAGGTTTAGAGGGGATGGATTTCCCACTGTGGCATGTTAAAAATGTGAAATCATTTTTCACCTCACTTTTTGTGCCTTTTTTTACATGGGACTAAATGCTACATTGTACATAATATTATATGTGTGAAAACGGTTGCTATGATTATAGTCGCACGGTTGCAATCGTGTACATACCTTACCACGGCATTTAGGCCTTGGATATGGTGTGTTTAGCACATAAACACAAATGCCTAATTTGGTTTAGAAATGTATATATATCAATAACATGCAAATGACACGCTCATGCGAACGATCTAGGTCAAAAATAGTAGGTCTCATGTGTAGCCATAAGTAATTCATCTAAAGTATTTTCCAAGTGGAAAAATGAGTTTCAACATGTAATTTTATCCCAAATTTATTTTTCCACAATGTGAGCTTGCGGTAGGATTAGAGCTACCTAGCAAAGGATGAATGACACCCTACTTGACCTTGAGCAGGGGTCGAGGGAGGGTTTTGATCATTCTCGAGTGTCATCTCCACATCCCTAGCCATAGATAGAGCCATCATTTTGGGACCTCCTTTTTTTTGCCCTAAGATGTACTCTCTTTGCCCTGAGTGCCCACTCGAGAAATTTTACTTCAATACCTCTTGGGGGGGTTTTGCAAGATGTCACGTTTCCAAGAATTTTCAACACATGTTCTTTTATCATGTGAGCATTTCTGCTAAAGTTATGATTGCAGGTTTTACACCTCAACTTTGATGTAGTCTTTCCACTAACTACATAGTTCCACTCATATCCTTTCATCATCTTCTTAAAATCTGCAAACTCAAACAAGACTAATTACTAAATACACATCTAAAATCGAACTCTAATACTATTTACATTACTTTATTCGTCAACGTTTTTAAAACAAAAAACATAAATTTTCAACCTCTTTAAATTATAAATACCAAAAATAAAATAAAAAATCAATTGCGAGCTTTCACTCTATACCTGAATCATGATAAATAAATTTCTTAATCTATCTCAATAACTTCCAAGTGTGAGTAAACTCTACAAAAAGCAAGATATCTTTTAAAAACCCACCTAAATTACCTCCAAATGTAAGTGTAACTCTACACATGGCAAGCAATCAAAATTCACTACTTATCTAAATCTCTTTTAGGCGTGAGAATACCTCTACACAAAGAAAGAGATTATTATTTAATCTACCTAAATTGTCTATAGTGTGAGTATTACTCTACACGTGATAGAGTCATTAGATAAATCTAACCTAAGTTAGTTTCAGGTGTGAACATAGGTTAACACACAACAAGTAAATCCTAACTTAAGTTACTTCTAAGTGTGAACATAGTTCAGCACAAAGCAAATAACTACTAACTTTAACTATCTTAAATCACTTCCAATTGTGAGTTTCCTTTACACAAGGCAAGTAATCACTAAACACTTTACTTAATTTACCTCTTAGTGTAAGATATACTTCACATAGAGCAGATAAAGACTAAACTCAAAACTCCAAAGCCCTTAAAAAAACTACATTTAACTAATTTAACTTTTTATCTGAACTCTCAATTTTTACTAAAAAAACCATATAGCTAAGTTTAAAATGGTTTTTTTATATATTTTTTGAAGTTGTAAAGCTCACCTCTATAGATAAGAAAAAGAGGAAGAGAGATCAATAGAATGAGGAACACAATACTTTTTCACCGTATATAGAGGGCTATATTTCGATCAAAATATTTATTTCACTCAAAATAATATTTTGACCAAAATTCTAAGAAATTATACAATACGGTGTTTTTGTTGACGTGGCATCGTATACTACGATCAAATAAAGATGGGTGTTATATAATATGCCCGTTTAAAGCGTATTATACATACACCGTATAACGTACAATGCAACTTACGACACGAAAGACCTTCTTGCTTTGCTCCCGAGGTTAAAGAATAATGGCAAATTTGAAAAGCACTATGACATTCGGAGCACATTACCACTCAGATAGACGCACAAAAACAAAGGAAAAGTTGAAGGCAAAAAATCTCGGGAGCGGTAATGCTGGAGTCAATAAGCGCGGTAATGGTCCTTCAGCAATCGTCGCGGTAATACCCCCGGCTAAATTTCCGCAATTATATCCGCAGACTTTACCACAATTATTACCGCACCCGGAGTATTTTAAAAAAACAGCAGATGACCATTTGGATGGTAGGACCCATCCAAATGGTCATTTGCCTTTTTTTTCCTATACATTTAATAAATAAAAAACAACAATTTCATTGCACCAAAACTTTGGACCAAAATCAAATGTTTAATTATATTGGAGAAACTGTTCAAAAACAACAATTTCATTGCACCAACCAAATTCAAATGTTTAATTATATTGGAGAAACTGTTCATTACAAAATTGCCCAAATAGGCGATGCATGGTGGCTATACAACTGTGGCCAAAAGAACACTTGGGCCAAAATCAAGTGTTTAATTATATTGGATATTACAAAATTGCCCAAATAGGCGATACATGGAGGATATGCAACTATGGCGAAAAGAAGACGCGCGTGCGGGCCCAAAAACACTTGGAGGATTGAGCTACTCGGATCCTGGGACCTCCCAAGGGACTCCTTGACTCTAGAAAAGAAAAAAACAACAAAACCTTTAATTAATACAAATGGATACATAAAGCTGCATGCAATGATTTTTAAAAAAAAGTTCACACTTACAGGCTGTAGTGTACGACATTCATTTTCAAATTCTTCGTGATTGATTTTGTTGTTTTCATACAGCCAGCACCATGTCTGATATTAGGAGTGTCTCTCTCTGTATCTCTGGATCTCTTGGCTTGGACGGGTCATAGTAATATTTTGTTGTATATCAATTAAAAAATATCACAAACCTAACCTTATTACCACAAATTAAATCAATTCAAATGAAAATCCGCACACTCACAAATTTATCTTTCCATGTTGATTTTCCGTCCGAGCCATAATGCGTAGGCGTTTGCTACGCCCTCGCCTCCACTTGCCGGGTGTGCGCCCTAGCACCTGTCGCTCTCTCGTCCTCTAGTTCGCCCTGGGCTTTCTCCCACTCCTCGTCGTGAACATTTCTAGGGCGATAGTTGTGACCCTCAGATTCAAATGTTCGCTTTGCCGCCCTCCGCACACTGGACTTCTTATTTTTCAAGAAATTCTTGATGTATTCCTCGAGCCACTGCCTGGAGAACTCTTCCACTTGCGGATTAGGGAATTGCATGAGCAATGTCGTGTGAATGTACATCACGTTGGCTGGGTCCTGATCTTTGAAATATTTAAAGAAATCTTGGTATGTTGAGTGGATCAGCTGGTTAAGGTGCCCTCGAAATGTCCTCCCCAAAGAGGAACCTAGATCCACCTCCCCCCCACGATGTATATAATAGTAGTACCCACGAGCGTCCGGGGCGGGCGCATCGCGGTTCTCATCCTCATGTGGAGCTCCAAGGGGTGAGCGAGGAGGTCGGGGTGTAAGAGGAGGTGAATCTGTAGCACTGCCCCCTCCACCACCAAAGCAGCACAAGCCACTACCTCGACGAGCGCGTGAGCCACCACTACGGGAAGAGCGTTGGCCACCCGAAGAGCGAAGGCCCGAGCCCGAGCCCGAACCGCTGGGTGGTGTAGGTGACGGATAACTCGACGGTGCGGGCGTGGATCGCTGTGAATGCAAAAGGTGGAGGGAGCTACGGGTGACGGGAAAGTCGAGGGTAAGGTGGAGGGAGTCCCATTGGGAGGCACACTCTGCACGATCGGAGTGCCGGCGCCCGGTGTCGCAAGCGGTGAGAGCCCATAGGCAGCCAACTGTGCTGATGTGTACCGCCCTCGAAGACTCTGCTGCGAGGATAGCCACTCTGCCTGGGCGCGGTATGCCCTCTCGAGGTCGGGGTCGTGTACTGCATCTCGGAACCATCGAAAGCCGAAGGTGGATTGTGACTGGTGGAAGGAAGACTGCGAGTAGTAAGCATCACAAGTGTCCTCGTAAGAGAGGCCCTAGGCGAGAAAGTCCTCTATGGATCGATAGCGAGGCGTGGAAGAGGATGCCATATCCTACAATTTCACAAAAAAAGGGATCCTAATTAATATTGGATTCTAGTCAAAGTGAGATTCTTTATTGCATAGGATTCCTCCTTGCATAGGATTCATAGGATTTCTCCTTGCATAGGATTCCTCCCTTCATAAGATTCCTTTTATCTCCTATTTAAGAAATGGTTTATGTGCTTTTTTTTTGCATCCATTTAGATGAAAGTGTGTGTGCTTCTAATTAATCTATTGTGTGTGTGCCTTAGTGTGTGGCAAAGAAATTAATCTAGTGTGTGTGTGTGTTGGACCTTAATCTACCGTTGGGCTTCTCGGTGACCATTAAGGTCTCAATCAACTTCATCGCACACCCACATGGAGGTATGTTTTGGTATATTGTTAATGTTAATGGAGGTATGTTTTGGTATACTAATGCATGCCCAAGCACACACTAATGCAAGCGTTAGTGTGTGCTTGTAACGCATGCACACACTAATGCTTGCATTAGTGTGTGCTTGTGCACTAATTAGTGCGTGAAAACACACCAATGCATGCACACACACCTTAATGCTTGCACACACTAATGCTTGCATTAGTGTGTGCTTGTGCACTAATTAGTGTGTGAAAACACACCAATGCATGCACACACACCCTAATGCAAGCACACACTAATGCAAGCATTAGTGTGTGAAATTTTTTCACACACCAATGCTCACAATAATAGTGTGTGAAAACACACTAATTAGTGCACAAGCACACACTAATGCTTGCATTAGTGTGTGCCAGAGAGGTATGCACACACTAACGCTTGCATTAGTGTGTGCTTGGACACAAATTAGTGTGTGGAAACACACTAATGCTTGCATTAATGTGTGATTGTGCACTAATTAGTGTGTTTGCACACACTAATTTGTGCACAATCACACACTAATGCAAGCATTAGTGTGTGTGTGTATAATACATGCATTGTGCCTAAAATAGTGTGTGAAAACACACTAATTAGTGCACAAGCACACACTAATGCAAGCATGTGTGTGTGCTAGAGAGGTATGCACACACTAACGCTTGCATTAGTGTGTGCTTGGGCACAAATTAGTGTGTCGTAACACACTAATTCATGCACCACTAATGCTTGCATTAGTGTGTGATTGTGCACAAATTAGTGTGTGCAAACACACTAATTTGTGCACAATCACACACTAATGCAAGCATTAGTGTGTGTGTGTATAATGCATGCATTGTGCCTAAAATAGTGTGTGAAAACACACTAATTAGTGCACAAGCACACACTAATGCAAGCATGTGTGTGTGCTAGAGAGGTATGCACAAATTAGTGTGTGGAAACACACTAATGCAAGCATTAGTGTGTGATTGTGCACAAATTAGTCTGTGAAAACACACTAATGCACAAATTAGTGTGTGTGTGTGTGTATAATGCATGCATTGTGCACAAAATAGTGTGTGAAAACACACTAATTTGTGCACAATCACACACTAATGCAAGCATTAGTGTGTGTATAATGCATGCATACACTAATGCTTGCATTAGTGTGTGCTTGGACACAAATTAGTGTGTAGAAACTAACTAATGCGTGTGTGTGTGTGTGTATAATGCATGCACACACTAATACGGGCATTAGTGTGTAAAAACTAACTAGTGCGGCATTAGTGTGTAATTTGTGCACAAAATAAACCCTAAAAACTAACTAGTGCAGCATTAGTGTGTAATTTGTGCACAAAATAGTGTGTAAAAACTAACTAATGCATGCACACACTAATGCTTGCATTAGTGTGTAATTTGTGCACAAAATAGTGTGTAAAAACTAACTAATGCATACACACACTAATGCTTGCATTAATGTGTGCTTGTGCATGCATTAGTGTGTTTACACACTAATTCATGCACAAGCACACCCTAACGCAAGCATTAGTGTGTTCTTGTAACGCATGCACGCACTCATGCGGGCATTAGTGTGTGATTGTGCACAAAATAGTGTGTTTTCACACACTATTTTGTGCACAATCACACATTAATGCCCACATTAGTGTGTGTATAATGCATGCACAAACTAATGCAAGCATTACTGTGTGATTGTGCATAAAATTTTGTGTGTGTGTGTGTGTGTGTGTGTGCATGTTAGTGCGTGTGTGTGTATGCATTGTGTGTGTGTGCGTGTGTGCGCAATGTGTATGCATTGTGTGTGTGTGTGTGTGTGTGTGTGTGTGTGTTTGTGTGTGTGTGTAGAAGAACGAGAAGAAAGAGAGAGAGTTTGAGCACTTACATTCGTGACCTCAGTCTCTTGGAAATGGTGGGGATGGAGATGAAGAGAGTAATAGAGGTCAGAGATGGAGATGGAGAGGGAGAAGGAGAGGGAGAGGGAAACAGGCCTGCGCAGAAGAGGAGGTCGATTTTGAAATTTTGGCATTCAATTTCACGGGGGCACGCAGGTGCCCTCTTTATATAAAAAAATCTTCTTGAAATATTACCGCGAGTATTACCGCGCAGGTTACCGCCAGTATTATCGCAATTATTACCGCAAAAATCTATGACAGGACATTAAGGTTATGCCGACTGACTGCATGACCTGTTGTACCCACTACCCTCTATCTTTAATGAGTGTCAGTCATGTCAGTACAAACATTCTTGATTTTTCATATTCTGATTTAATTTTTTCTTATTTAGTGTGTGGTCGTGTGTGCAGGATGATTGGGATGACGTGGGTCCGCCAGTTGTCGCGGAACGAACTCGATGGTTGGTGGAGTGATTACCATGTCCATGTACGCGATGTAAGCGTGCAATTGCACGGCTTCGACGTATATGCTTGGCTCACGTGGATGATTATGGGCTATGGGGCAATCCAAGAAAACGCGCTCGAATGGAAACTAGCGATCCGAGGGTTTTGGCATCCATTGATGTTGCTCCCCATTGGAGTGTGATCGGGGACGGAGGCGGGAGAAGGACGGAAGAGCGATTGTGCCAGGAAGCAGTCATGGGAGGGGGGTCACACCCGCCGTCCGATGTGGGTGGGTCCACACGAGCGCATGCGCATCCTACATCCACCACATATGGGGATCTCCCCACCACCCCGCCCCACATGGAGGTGGAGGAAGATCATTTGCACAATATGGTTGAGGATCTTCTTGCACGTGAGGCGGCAAATGAGTGTGAGCCTGAGTGTGCATGTGAAGAAGCTGCCCAAAAAACCAAAGATTCATTGCTAGAGGCAGCACACACCGCTCTTTACGAGGGATGCTCCTACTCCATATTACGAGCGTCTCTTGAGATCTTGAATATTCAAGCAATGTTTGGATGGAGCAATGCAAGGGTCGATGCACTATTGAGATACGTTTAAGTGTAATAAGTGTTAGTTGTGAGTTTTTTTCGTGGTTATATGCAATAACGAGTGTTCTTTAATTATGTCATAGGCTATTAGGCAAGATGATGCCTAAAGGCATTCATCTTCCAGAAAATCAAAGGAAGGCACGACAGGTGGTGAGAGGTCTTGGGATGGACTATGATCGCATACATGCATGTGTCAATGATTGCGTGCTATTCCGCAATCAACATGCACGCCTTGATGCTTGCCCCGAGTGTGGAGAATCAAGGTACAAAGAGGGAATGCAAGGAACCACAATACCTCGCAAGGTTCTTCGTCATTTCCCCCTCATTCCCCGCATCAAGCACATGTTCAGCACCAAAGGAACAAGCGAGCTTCTTACATGGCATATGACAAATCGCTCCACCGATGGGGTTATGAGAGTGTCGGCTAACTCGCCGGCATGGCAACACATTGAGCAGACATGGCCGGAGTTTAGAGAAGAGCCTCGTCACTTGAGGCTTGGTCTGGCTAGTGATGGGGTAAACCCATTTGGGCATCGGTCTACCTCATGGAGTACTTGGCCAGTGGTTGTTGTGAACTACAACATTCCACCATGGGAGTCAACCAAGAAGGGGAACATTTTGCTCTCTCTTCTAGTCCCAGGAAAACACAAGGTGAAGAACATGGATGTATATTTAGCACCTTTGATTGAAGAGCTTCAAGAGCTATGGAACGGCATAGATGTTTTTGATGTATCAAGACCACTTTGTGATCGGCGCACAATGATCAAGTGCATTCTCATGTGGACCATGCATGATTACCCCGGGCTTGGAGAGATTTCTGGTAAGCTTTTCCTTTGTGACGCTCTTTAATGTCTTTGCATTGGTCACTTATATGCGGTTATGTCTTTTGTTTTTGTAGGACTATCGACATCTGGACATAGGGCATGCCCAACTTGTGGACCCTCACTCGTGACAGAGAGACCCGCTCTACGTGGTAAGGTGATCTACCCCAATAACCATCGCTTCTTGCCACCCACACATCCATCTTATGCTCCACCGTGCAATGGGATGGAGACACTCCATTGGACCATGGCCGATTGGGCAAGACATTGGAACGAGCATCACAGCACATTGCCTCCTCCCAATGATCCACCTAGGGGTATGTCTAGGTACTCTATTTTCTTATCACTACCCTATTGGGCTTCATTACAAAACCAACACCTAGGGGTATGTCTAGGTACCCTATTTTCTTATCACTACCCTATTGGGCTTCATTACAAAACCAACACCTATTGGATCCAATGCATGTGTTCAAAAATGTTGGCCAAGCTATATGGGATCACATAGTAGGCAAGAAAGATTCATTGGGGGCTAGAGAGGACATGAGGGCCATAAGGAGGCTCCCTCCTTCGGCCACACCTCGCATGGGGCCTCGGGGGAAGATGGTTCTTCCAAAGGCACCTTGGATTCTATCAAGGGTGGATCAAGAGCGGATGAAACAAGTCATTGCATCCATCCGTACTCCAACAGGTTATATGTGTTCGCTCAAGGGTGCCTTCACTAAAACTAAGAAAGGAGGATCCACACAACTGTATGGGCTCAAATCCCATGATTGGCACAAGATTCTTCAGGTAATGTGTGTGTGTGTGTGTGTGTGTGTGTGTGTGTGTGTGGTTTAGGGTTCTGGATACTAAAATGTCTTTTTGTTTGTGCAATAGTTTGTGCTTCCAATTAGCATTAGTGGATTTGCGGACATGAAGGTAAAGACTGTAATATTCAAGGTGGGAGAAGTTGTCAGGTATAGAACATTTGATCCTCCCTCCTAAACTTTACTTTGAAAACTAACTTCACTATGAAGATTATGAAGGGTTTTTTGGTTATAGGTTTGTGAGTTCCAAAGAAATCGAAGTTTCAGCCATTCCAACAGCTCGACTTCTAGCGATTGAAGCAACTTGTGCTATTGAGGATTCATTCCCACGTTCTATCCTTGTTAGCCAAGTTCACCTATTGCTCCATCTTGTTGAGGAGATAGCCATTTGTGGTGTGGTTCACTCAAGGTGGATGTTCTTTCTTGAGAGGTTCCTAAAGACCTTGAAAGACTTTGTAAGGCTACGATCACAACCAAAGGTATTCATCGATCTTAAGCGTTAAACCTTATTAGGATTGGGTTGTATTCACAACGCTTTTTATAAGTTACTTTAATCACTAATGGTTTCATGTACATGTGTTCAGGCAAGCATGGCAGAGGGCTGGATTGTACAAGAGTCTTTTGTGTATGTCTCTCAATATCTTTTCACAATAGACCCATCATTGCCTTGTTTAAAGACGGAGGAAGAGGATCCAAAAATACACGCAAACATTCCAAGTGGGAAAGGTTCTCTCTTGATTTTGGATAGGGAATTTCAAGCCATAGTCAAAAACCATTGTCTACTCAATGCTCACATCATGGGCAAATGGGTGGATATGTATGTGGAGGTGCATACAACGAGAGAAAGGGAGAGGGAAGCATGGAAGAGGTCGCATGGAGGTAGGCGAGCACCTCCCTTTCCTAAAGAGCTTGCCAAATACCCTGATCTAATTCCATTTGGGTGGATACACAATGCCATGACCAAGGCCAAGGCACAAGGAGAACAAATAAGCCCTAAAGAATGGGAGTACGCGCGAGGATGTCTACCAAGGGTAATATACTCAATGTGTTTAGTGTGTGTATGCGAGTGTGTGTGTGTGTGGGTGTGTGTGTGTGTGTCACCTCTCTCTCTCTCTCTCTCTCTCTCTCTCTCTCTCTCTCTCTCTCTCTCTCTCTCTCTCTCTCTCATCTATCTTGATTGGTTTTTGCAGGACTTCACATTCAACTCTATATGGTCCGAAGGACGTCATTTTCGAACCCGCAAGATAGATGAGCGTCGAACCACTCATGATAGTGGAGTTATGGGCAACTTTGACACGACAACACAAGAGGTGAGGGAATGTGGAACAATAGAGAGGATAATCAAAGTGGACTTCAGAACATTTCACAAATATCTCTTTGACTGCCGATGGTTTGCGGGTGAGGTTAAGAGACATGAGAATGGACTCTATATGGTAGACTCCGGGCAATTTCATCACGGGAAGACCGACAACTTGGTGCAACCTAGTAGTTGTGAGTAGGTAAAGTCCATGTGCAACTCACTAAAACATTATATGATACATACAAAACTACATTCATGTTGGTGTTTGCTCTATGACCTACAGGTGTTTTATGTGCCTTGTATGTATCGAAGACGACTATGGTATGTTATTCCAGTCACACCACGGAGCAGATCTATCTTTGCAGATACGAACATAGAGACTTTGGCAGATCCCACCATACCATCTCAAGAAGACACCAATGACGATGATGCAATTGAGGTTGAGGAGAACCAACCATTCCCAATAACCAACCATAGTGAGGAGGAGGACGAGGATGGAGAGGATGATGATGATTCAATAGGAGAGGCTATAGAGGATGAATCAATAGATTTATTTGTTGATTTAGCTACCATGGGGTTGGACATGGATGTAAGCACTTGTAGAGATCTCTTGGAGGATGAAAATTAATAAATATCTTTTGGATTTTGACTTCTTTCTCTACTTATGTTGTACAAAAGGGCTATTTGTTTATGAACGCAAGACAATACAATTTTGATCATCGTTCGCTTGCCATTTCCATATGAATGCATAGTTGACATAAGATTTTGAGGTGGAAACAAAATATTTTTGTTTATAGAATCTCATGGAGTACAAATGAGTAGAGTAGGAGAATCATACCAATAGATGAGGCAAGCAAAGAGAAGAGAGGTACTAAAAATCCCAATGAGAATGGGATTTCTTACACTCCGTGCAAAAAGGGAATGACAATACAATTTTGATCATCGTTCGCTTGCCATTTTCATATGAATGCATAGTTGACATAAGATTTTGAAGTGGAAACAAAATATTTATTGATATAGAATCTCATGGAGTACAAATGAGTAGAGTAGGAGAATCATACCAATAGATGAGGCAAGCAAAGAGAAGAGAGGTACTAAAAATCCCAATGAGAATGGGATTTCTTACACTCCATGCAAAAAGGGGATACCAATTTCTGAAAAGTAACAAAATAGAATAGGATTTATAGAAAGGGAAAAGTGGGAGAGGAATGGGTCACTTGGATTCTTTTCTGGGCGTGGTAATCTGGGCGTTTATTTGTGCGGTAATATAGGCGGTAATTGTCGCGGTAAAGCTGGGAAACACGCCACCGGGTCTACACCATACACTCTCTCTCTTTCTTGAAGCTCTCTCTCTCCTCTTATGTGGTAATGTTGTGCGGTAACAGCACCATTCTCCCATAGTGAAGAGGCATAGGCTCAGACCTAAAGCAATTGAGGAAGGGGATTGGGTGTTGGTTTATGACACTAGTCTTGAAAACCAAGTTTCAACAATAGAAATGCTTTTAAAAAAGATGGTTTGGTCCTTATGCGGTTAAGCATATACATGGGAATGCAACTTACACCTTGCATGAGTTGGATGGGACGGAAATGAATATTCCCATTGCAAGGAAAAGAATCAAGCTATTCAAATTAAGAGGTGATACAAATCCCTTTAATTCACAAAAAATTCAAAACGAAGGCTTTGATGAAAATGGATATGGATGCACATGATAAAAGAGATGATTATGTGTGAGAAAGTGATGATGAAATTGATATGTATATTCACTTAAATGAAGACCAAGTTGTTCAAAAGAAGAGGTGATACAGATCCCTTTAATTCACAAGATATTAAAGATGAAGGCTTTGATGAAAATGTTATGGATGCACATAATAAAAGAGATGATTATGTGTTAGAAAGTGATGATGAAATTGATATGTACATTCACTTAAATAAAGACCAAGATATGTGTGGCACA
Source organism: Adiantum capillus-veneris (assembly GCF_014529385.1). Taxonomy (NCBI): domain Eukaryota; kingdom Viridiplantae; phylum Streptophyta; class Polypodiopsida; order Polypodiales; family Pteridaceae; genus Adiantum; species Adiantum capillus-veneris. The sequence goes on along the minus strand of NC_140939.1, from coordinate 89,986,950 downwards.
TGTCATAGGATGTAAAGGTTTAGAGGAGATGGATTTTCCACTACGGCATGTTAATAATGTGAAATCATTTTTTGCCTCACTTTTTGTGCCTTTTTCTACATGGGACTAAATGCTACATTGTACATAATATTATATGTGTGAAAACGATTGCTATGATTATAGTCGTACGGTTGCAATCATGTACATACCTTACCAAGGCATTTAGGCCCTTGATGTGGAACTATGGTGTGTTTAACACTAAACACATGTCTACTTTGGTTTAGAAATGTACATATATCAAGTACATATAGATGACACGCTCATTATGCCTAGAAAAATCAATGCAAATGATCTAGGTCAAAAATAGTAAGTCTCATGTGTAGCTATAAGCAATGCATCTAAAGTACTTTCCAAGTGGAAAAATGAGTTTCAACATGTAATTTTATCCCAAATTTACTTTTCCACAATGTGAGCTTGCGGTAGGATTAGAGCTACAACCCCCAGCAAAGGATGAATGACACCGTGCTTGACCTTGAGCACGGGTCGAGAGAGGGTTTTGATCATTCTCGAGTGTCATCTCCACGTCCCTAACCATAGATGGAGCCATCATTTTGGGATGTCCCTTCAAGATATACTCTCTTTGCCCTAAGTGCCCACTCGGGAAATTTTTCTTCAATACCTCTTGGGGGGTTTTTACAAGATGTCACGTTTCCAAGAATTTTGAACACGTGTTCTTTTATCCTGTCAGCATTTTCGCTAAAGTTATGGCCGCAAGTTTTACACCTCAACTGTGATGTAGTCTTTCCACTAACCAATTCATCTACGTAGTTCCACTCATATCCTTTCACCATCTTCTTAAAATCTGCAAACTCAAATAGGACTAATTACTAAACACACATCTAAAATTGAACTCTAATACCATTTACATTACTTTATTCGTCAACAGTAAAAAAAACATAAATTTTCAACCTCTTTAAATTATAAATACCAAAAATCAAAAAATTCAAGTGTGAGCTTTCACTCTATACCTGAATCATGATAAAATAAATTGTTTTATCTATCTCAATAACTTCCAAGTGTGAGTAAACTCTACACAAAGAAAAATATCTTTAAAAACCTACTTAAATTACCTCCAAGTGTGAGTGTAACTCTACACATGGCAAGCAATCAAAATTCACTACTTGTCTAAATCTCTTATAGGTATGAGAATACCTCTATACAAAGAAAGAGATTATTATTTAGTTTACCTAAATTGTCTATAATGTGAGTATTACTCTACGCATGACAGAGTCATTAGATAAATCTAACCTAAGTTAGTTTCAAGTGTGAACATAGGTCAACACACAACAACTAAATCCTAACTTAAGCTACTTCTAAGTGTGAACATAGTTCAACACAAAGAAAATAACTACTAACTTTAACTATCTTAAATCACTTCCAAGTGTGAGTTTCCTTTACACAAAGCAAGTAATCACTAACCACTTTACTTAATTTACCTCTCAATGTAAGATATATACTTCACACAGTGTGCAGATAAAGACTAAAGTCAAAACTCCAAAGCCCTAAAAAAAACTACATTTAACTAATTTAACTAATTTAACTTTTTATCTTAAGCTCTAAATTTTACTAAAAAAACCATATAGCTCAATTTAAAATGGTTTTTTTATATATATTTTTATGTTGTAAAGCTCACCTATAGATAAGAAAAGGAGGAAGAGAGATCAATAGAATGAGGAACAAAATCTGTTTTCACGGTATATAGAGGACTATATTTTGATCGAAATATTTATTTCAATCAAAATAATATTTCGATCAAAAATCTAAGAAATTATATGATACGGTGTTTTTGTTGATGTGGCACCGTATAATACGGCCGAATAAAGATAGGTGTCATATAATACACCCGTTTAAAGCGTATAACATACATTGTATGACGTACAATGAAACTTAGAACATGAAAAACCTTCTAGCTTTGCTTATACAACAATCAATTTCATCATCACTTTTTAACACATAATCATCTCTTTCATCATGTGCATCCATAACATTTTCATCGAAGCCTTCATTTTGAATTTCTTGTCACCTCTTATTTTGAATAGCTTGATTCTTTTCCTTGCAATGGGAATAGTCATTTGTGTCCCATCCAACGCTTGCAAGGTGTAAGTTGCATTCCCATGTATATGCTTAACGTAGGTCTCATGTGTAGCCATAAGCAATGCATCTAAAGTATTTTCCAAGTGGAAAAATGTAGCCATAAGCAATGCATCTAAAGTATTTTCCCATGTAGCCATAAGCAATGCATCTAAAGTATTTTCCAAGTGTAAAAATGAGTTTCAACATGTAATTTTACCCCAAAAAAAATTTTCTACAATGTTAGGGATTTTTCCCACCTCATTTGGACGTTTTACAAGCAAAAAGGGATTTTTTGGGGGCTAAAAATGGTCAAAATGGTCCAAAATGATCCAAAAATGGCTCAAAATTCCATATCACTCATGGTGCCATGACTATTAGAGTAGGGAGAGGTATTTTGAAGAACAATATAGCTCATTAGTCCTTTGTGTGAAGGGATACATAGGCTTCTATGGTGTGCTAGTGTAGTCTCATGGCGTTCCTACCCTATATTCGAGCATGTCAAGAATCCAATTATGGTTTTTTCTCCTCAAAAAGGCATGTGGGCTTATCTATCAAAGTGCCAAAGCTTCCATGAAATGGCCCCAACAAATAATTGAAGAAGTAAGAAAGGGTTTTGGATAGGGCAAACAAGCACTGCACCTCCGCAATTATGAAAGAAGCTACAACAAATCATCACACACACAAGTTTTGAGTTGATCTTGGTTATTTTTAGAATTCAACTTTCATGGCTAGAGTTTTGTTCATTTTAGGTGATTTTGCTACAAACTCTTAGAGTCTAAGGCTCGACGCTTTCCTAGCCACAATGTCTACTTCTTGACAACACCCAAGCCTAGCATGTTTTAACATGCTATGATTCTCTCACATTGTGCACATTGTAGACCAGCTTTGCATCACTTTACTATTCATGGCCTCCACATCTATGATCAAACTCCTCAAATGATGACACAAGTTAGGTCTTCGAGCGAGTTCAACGAAGCGAGCTTCTTTTTTTTTTGAGGATCACAGTCCCTACCTCCCCTTTGTATCTCGCCGCCCATGTGCTTCCTCCTCCTCGGCCTCCTCCTCCAAAATCCTCCACCTCCTCTCTCCATCTACTCCTATAACTGCCTTTCTTCCTCCATCTTGCCCTCCAGCACCCCC